>NC_135501.1:165677530-165884777 GCF_052857255.1 Amblyomma americanum | reverse complement strand
CATCAGTGGTGTCCTGAGTTTTGACTTCGGTTTCTGTTTATCGGATTGGATTGGTACTCGTCTGGGTGTACTTAACCAAGGCAGCAACGGAGCTAGTTGGTTGTACATTTGGTGTGAATATAACGCGCTATATACACACTGTCAAAAACGACAACTGGAACGTTTTCGTCAGTGTGTAGCGCGTTATTCACATCAAATATGTGTACCTGTTATTGGCTATTAACTATCACGTGGTTATTCTCGTACATAAACCGACCCCGCTTTGAATCAATGGGTACTGAGTTGTACGTACGCCATGTCATTCCGAGTCTCCATTCACTTCTTGCAGCCCCGCGGCCCAACACCACATCATCAACATAATGGACACTGTAGAAAAGAAGTATACGAAGTATGCGACAAAACTCCGATACGAATAGCTAGAGCCGAAAAAAGAACGCAACAGACACTATATATAGTCGGATACAACTCAAGAACGCAGCGGCTTTTCCCCGTCAAAGGACCCCCTCCCAGCCAATGGCGTCGGCCGCCGATTTTCATGACTCTGCTAGCGTGACAATGCAGGGAGTGGCGCCTCAGTGAAGAAAGACCCCGTCGCGCGCTGGCTCAGTGGTTAGGGCGCTCGGCTACTGATCCGGAGTTCCCGCGTTCGAACCCGACTGCGGCGGCTGCGTTTTTATGGAGAAAAACCGCCAAGGCACCCGTGTGCTGTGCGATGTCAGTGCACGTTAAAGATCCCCAGGTGGTCGAAATTATTCCGGAGCCCTCCACTACAGCACCTGTTCCTTTCTTTTCATTCCCTCCTTTATCTCTTCCCTTACGCGGCGTGGTTCCGGTGGCCGCCGATATATGAGACAGATACTGAGGCATTTCTTTTCCCCAAAAAACTATTATTATTATTATTATTATTATTATTATTATTATTATTATTATTATTATTATTAATAATAATAATAATAATGAAGAGGGCCTATCCCCGGCCATGGAGGGAAGGTATTATCCCCTTTCATCTTACCACTTCCTGCATTGTCCCGCCAGAAGGGTCACGAGAATCGGCCGACGCCACTGACTGGAAGGGGGTCCTTTGACGAGGCAAAGCCGCTGCGTTCTTGAGCTGTATCAAACGATAATGACCACGGCGCCACATTCTACAGCCACCGAAAAACATAACCCATATAAAAAGAACATCGACATTGGGTATGTACACGAGGCACACAATCCACATAGCAATAGTCTGCGCAAAAGATGGCAGAGTGACGCCACTTTTTGAATAGCGCGTCGTAAAGCAGAGCGAAACGAGGATCAGTCTGTTATCGCGCCTACACTCTACGGGGCACCGGATTCCGCTCGCTCAGAGATAACAACACGAGAGCTGAGTTGTGAAATCTTTTTGCTCCAGCGGAACTCGGGCCCGCTTTGCATTGATAAAAACGAAAAAGAACAGTTTCGAATTGCCACGACAGCGCGCATATATACGACGAAAAAGAAGAAAAAAAAGTCGCTCCGTCTGCGACCTATATAGAAACGGTCAATGGCCGCGGCCTGCCGAAGATTAGAAGAAATGCAAGCCAGGAATACGAGCCGTTCCAACCTGCGACACGAAAACCACACGATGATAACACACTAAAAGACGCTATACCACGTCATAAACTATACCACGCTACATCACATCCTACACTCTAAACACGAATACGCCTATATGGGAGTAAAAAGAGAGTAAGCAGTCCTCTATACACTCTTTTCATTAAAGAGACCTCTGAAGCGTTAGCAGCCTACAGCCGCGTTTACATGAATGCGACAGAGTGCGGCTTGAGTCGATTTTCCTAGAGACAGAGCGGGTTTCGAGAAGATGCGACTCATTCCCTACTATCTCCCTCAATGTTTCTGCCCTTCCCTTCAGAAAGTGGGTTCGAGTCGACTTGTGCCGAATTCATGTAAATGTGGCTTATGATGATACGGCGATGGCCTGTCGAGTCTCTCTGTCGCTGCTGTAAGTGTTCGTTAGAAAAATTGTCGTTCGCTAACGCCGGTAGAGACAAAGGAGCAAAAAAAAAAGGCCCGTGCACGACGCGACCGACACTCAAGTCGCGTTTACATGAATGCGACGGAAGTCGACTCCAGTCCACTTATTGAGGAAAAGTGCAAAAACATCGAGGACAGCAGAGTAGGAGTCGCGCGCACGCTTTCCTTCTCAAAACCTGCTCACTCTTTCTCTAGAAAAATCGACTCGAGACGCATTCTGTCGCATTCACGTAAACGCCGCTTCAGACCATACGCGCCGCTCCTCGGCCGAAATAAGCTGCAACGCTCGTACACTGGTAACTTAACCAAAACTACGAGGATCAGGCGAAAATATGCCTATGCGGCGTAAATTAACGGGAAGTGGTCGGACACACGCCGACAATGCCTGCCATATGCTTCTACAGCACCAAAAGGGCACAGCACCTACAGCAACCAATAGCGTGGATAAGTCGGTACTGTCTAGAGGAATCATTGCACGATGGAGAATTGAGGGACGAATTTTTTTTTTTTGCTACACGTCACGGATTAAAACGCGAAGATCGAGGTTGCCGTGAGTTACGGCATTTTTTTTTTCCTTCTTCACCGAGTCGAGTGCACGAGATATAGTGAACGGGGGCGGTTCAGAGGATAAATTTTAAAATGCGCAGCTTCATTCCATTTCAGTTGTTTTTTACGTGAAGGCACGCGTCGTGTCGACGCTGTGCCAACGGGCACCTGCACAAGCTTTGACGCGCCGACACAACGTGCACTACAGGCGAGCTATGGCAATCAGATTTGAAACGCAAGAAATAAAAAACACTCGCATAAGCTAAAGGAGCCTCCGGCCAGCCATATATCACCTCTGCTGCTCCGCTGCCAGGCCAACGGAGAATCTCCCACGTGCTCTGGATGAAATGAGTCGCATGTCGTCCTACGCTTCGTATCTTCGCTACGGCAGCGGATCCCCTCACAGTCATCCGCGCAAACGAGGAACTCCTAGGCGAAGGAGTGTAAGGGATAACTGTTGCACGCCAAACAAATTTTCAATAAAAAGTCCACAGGCTGTCTATAAAATGTCTACGGACTGTCTAATAAGGAATCTTTAGTACGGGCGGCCAAACCCGAAAGAGAGCGCCGAGCGCGAGTCTTCATTTAAGACGCAACATACGACGCCGATGCCGTTTATGGCAACTACGAGCATGTGCATCCATGCCTCACATATCGGCGCCCCTGTGCTGTGCGATGTCAGTGCACGCTAAAGATCCCCGGGTGGTCGAAATTATTCCGGAGACCTGCACCTCTTCCTTTCTTCTTTCACTCCTCCTTTATCCCTTCCCTTACGGCGCGGTTCGGGTGTCCGCCGAGATACAGATACTGCGCCATTTCCTTTCCCCCCGAAAAAACGAATTTTCATTTCATTTTTTTTTCATCCTTTGTCAAAAGTATTCGGATCATAGGGTTCGGTTCTGAACAGTATATAGCAGGGCACTTAACGCCATCCCTGAAGCTCAAAAGGGACAGTGAGGACATGAGTCCCCTTCACCCCGTGGAGGTTCGGAATTTCGAGTGCACCGTAACTGGCCAAATGCATGACTCTAAATGCAACCCTCTGGCCTGAAGACTTTCAGCCAAGGCTTTACATTAATTGATAAGCACTGAACATTAACTGGTTTAAACGAAGAAAAGACCAATTACATCAGACGACTCTAAAGAAAGCCCCACGGCATGAAGACTTTTGACCGAGACTGTGCTTCACACCGCTAGCACTTGGAGGGGAAAAATCAACCACTCACACGGGACAAACGGCTATTAGAATACAGCGCCCTGGACACGACAACTATAGCCCAGTTTCGAACCGCAACCAGCTGCGCCCTTCCAGAAGCAGCCCTGCAGAGGCCGCGCCACCTCACGCGGTGCGAAGAACCTTCGAGGATCCCGGCGGACCGCGCCATGCACTAGAAGGACAAGCGCGACGCTGGGGGCACCTCGGCGGCCGTTTGCCTTGGAGGCGGCCCGCGTGAATCGCTCGCGGCTCCCTTCTCGCATGAGGCCCGGCGCAAACAAAGCGCGACACCCCGTTGCATCACGGGGCCGGCCGGCGAACGCCGCTCGCGTCCCTGACCATGCCGTACAGTGCGACGAGCATTCCCCTTCCTGCACCCCGGGAGCGGCCTCCAAGCGCAATAACGCCCGCCGCTGCCCCTCACACACCGGCCGCCGCCACCGCTCCCTGCGGCGTGATCCACGGCCAACGTACCGGGGGGGAGCAGCGCTCGCCCACACGATGGGATATATACGATTGCACCTAGTTGCAACCAAGTTGAAGGGGTCCGGCGATTACTACGCTATAGCCGTAGATTCGTTATATCCCGTGTCGACCGAGCTTCCGAGGGGTATCGGCATTCCTTCGTTATAACGAAGTTCGATGTACGACCGGGGTCGTGCCCGACGAACAGCGGGGCCAACGATCTGGGCGGCCGAAGAGGAAGGGCCGAGGAAATGCGTAAATGCGCCACCGACTCGCCCGCGAAGAACTACCTGACGGCAAAAAAAAAAAAAATAAACGAATTGGTGTATTTTTAAATGCTTAGCACATATGGGTCACACCGCCGCGGTGGCTCAGTGGTTAGGGCGCTCGACTACTGATCCGGAGTTCCCGGGTTCGAACCCGACAGCGGCTGCTGCGTTTTTACGGAGGTAAAACACTAAGGCGCCCGTGTGCTGTGCGATGTCAGTGCACGTTAAAGATCCCCAGGTGGTCGAAATTATTCCGGAGTCCTCCACTACGGCACCTCTTTCTCTCTTTCTTTCACTCCCTCCTTTATTCCTTCCCCTACGGTGCGGTTCGGGTGTCCAACGATATATGAGACAGATACTGCGCCATTTCCTTTCCCCAAAAACCAATTATTATTAGCACATATGGGGTCAACATTTGCAGCAAACACCCTAGCTGATGTCCGGTGTGACCTCGATGTAGCATTACAAGGCCACCTAACTGCGTCTGGAAGAACAGGAGCAGCAAGGCTGATACAATGTTATCTACACGCGTTTGTTCTTCCAGGTCGGCCTGAACGAAGAAAAGGAAGAAGCGGACGATGAAGATCAATTCGACACAATACATTTACAATGCCGCTGCAAAACCTTCCATCCAGTGCCATTAGAAATGACACGGCACGGGTAGTCCATCTATTGTTTTTGGCCTGCACCAAAACATGGCTGATCTTACCATCTATTGTTTGCGTCTCCACCAAAGCCTGGATATGATTCATTTCTACAGAGGAAACAACAACATGGGTTGCTATGGAAGCCTCGCCAAAGAGAGAGAGATAGCTTTATGCATGGCCTCCTGCGGTAGCTCCCTATCTCCCCCACGGTTACACTTCATTATAGCGTATACGCTCTGAATATGAGTCTCTGTTCAGCATTAATGTCCAACCTACAGTTTCACTTATAGGTGAAGCCCCCGAAAGTCCTACGGGCGGTAATCATTCATAACCAATTCAGCATTCAGAGCATTCACATACGTCACAGCGGAACCCCAGCTACACAGGCATCTTCGCCTCCATAAAAACGCACTACCGCAGCCAGAAATCGAACCTACAGGCTCGAGTGCAGGAGCGGAAAATGTCCTACTTTCGTCCAGCCACTACAGTGGCTATGATGTGATCATCATCAGCCTGACTACGCCCATCGTAGGGCAAAGGCCTCTCTCATGTCTCTCCAATTAACCCTGTCCTGTGCCAGCTGCGCCCACCGTATGCCCGCAAACTTCTTAATCTCATCCGCCCACCTAACCTTCTGCCGCCCCCGCTACGCTTGCCTTCTCTTGAAATCCTCTCCGCTACCTCTCAAGGACAATCGATTACCTTGCCTTACGCTTCATCTGTCCTCCTAACCTCACTAAGCCCTGTGGCACACCTTTCAATACCCGCTAGTTCCTCTAACACGGTCGCCATAACCATAGCAACATTCCTAAGGCTCCGCAGATGCCATAGCTCGCTTCTTCAAGGGCGAAAGTCTCGATTCAAACCCGTCAGTGCCGCATAGCACCACGCCCAAGGACGAAGCAATGTGAGCTCATTCACAGTCCATTGTGCGCCACGAAGGGGGGGAAGGGACAGAGAGGAAATGCGGCGACGAGGTGCCTGCCAGTCAGCTGGCTGGATCAGCTGACTGGCAAGGGCTCTGCAGCACACGAGGCACCGACCGCCGCCCAGGAGCGCTAGTCCTTCGGGCCAACGACAAGGCCGGCACTGCTGAAAAGGTTTGCCGGACCGCACGCGTACTGAAGATACGGCAAAGCGTTCTGTTAAGGAAAGTGTAGTTTTTAACACGATAGTCGTGCCACAGAAAAGCCGGCGACGTCGTCGGCCGTAAGCAAAAAATCCACGAAAAATCCCCAGAGAAGCAACCTAGGGGACAGGTGGGCCACTTAGGTCACCTGACCTAGTGGCGTCATCACAATCTGCCCACCTTATTGTGGGCAAACTGCCCACCGTGGCACCTGGCAGCTTTTAGTCGCTAGAGGTTGTTCGGGAGGACCAACTTGTGTCGAACAAGCACCTGCCATCCTTAGTGCACAGCTAAACCGCTGCGCCAGGAGTGGTAGAGAAGAGAGAGAAGTTGTTGCCAGGAAGAAAGAAAAGGAAAGTGCACAGGCCTGCCCACTGGCTCAAGCCGAGCCACAATCGCTACCACGTGCAGATAGAAGGAGAGTTGAAAGATGGGATAGAAAGACAGGATAGTAAAGACGCGCTAAAGACAAGGCCGATCGCGGAGGCAATGCAATACCGGGCCAACCGGTGGCGGGAGTGAAGCATCCTTCAGACTCTACGCCACATTTTCAAAAATAAGTCCAATTGGACCCGTAACAGATACTCCACGGGGTCCGGACTGCACTAGGAGTGGTATGAGAACTCTCAGGGATCTATGAATTTTGAGAGCGCATTTTGCGAGCGTTTCTCGACCGGGAAAAGCCAAGCCAACCGGAGGTCGCTTGTGCGTCCATCAAGAAATAAGACCGGGCTGCATTATCGGACGGTTGCGCGATTCAAGCACAGTATCTCCCCTATATACGAGTTGGCGGTTTCTCTCTCTGGCCACTATCTACAGCTGTAAAACCACCTTCTCACTGACAATGATGACAGCTCTATCACTGATAGTCCTTTTTTTTTCTGAGAACACTAGCTGTACAGACGACTTTCTCCGGGGAGATAAATGGCGCCCCATCTTACACACGCACGCACACACGCACAGTCTAGCACCAAACGCCCAGTGTCACGGCCAGCCACTATGTGCGTTGAAGAAGGGCTACAGAGCAAGACAATGGATGCAGGTTGCACTAAATAGTCAAACAGAAGGTATGCAACAATGCGGACGCCAGAAGGTCACAACCGCATTGCTCTCCGTTTTCGTCTGCCGTACAGTGTTGGTGCGGTTATTCGCGTCTATAATCACAAAATGTGTGAAGAAAAAGGAAACAGCCGAACCTTGTTACAACGAAACGATTTATAACGAAGGAATGACGATTCCCCTTGGTAGCTCACCCAACACGGGCTATAACGAAGCTACGGCTATAGCGAAGTAATCGCCGTGCCCCTCCAACTTCGTTGTAACGAGGTTCAAATGTAGATGAAGCAAGCTAGAGAAGTTGTTACCAGGAAGAAAGAAAAGGAAATTGCACAGGCCTGCCCATGGACTGGCTCAAGCCGAGCCACAATCGCTACCACGTGCAGATAGCAGGAGAGTTGAAAGATGGGACAGAAAGACAGGATAGCAAAGACGCGCTAAAGACAAAGCCGATCCCGGAGGCAGTGCAATACCGGGCCAACCGGTGGCGGGAGTGAAGCATCCTTCAAACTCTCCGCCACATTTCCAAAAATAAGTCCAATTGGACCCGTAACAGGTAGTCTACGGGGTCCGGACAATCGCCGTGAAGCGAGCTATAGATAGTTGCCAGGAAGAAAGAAAAGGAAAGTGCACAGGCCTGCTCACTGGCTCAAGAAGAGCCACAGTCGCTACCACGTGCAGATAGTAGGAGAGTTGAAAGATTAGATAGAAAGACAGGATAGTAAAGACGCGCTAAAGACAAGGCCGATCCCGGAGGCAGTGCAATACCGGGCCAACCGGTGGCGGGAGTGAATCATCCTTCAAGCTGTCCGCCACATTTCCAAAAATAAGTCCAATTGGACCCGTAACAGACACTCTACGTGGTCCGGACAATCGCCGTGAAGCGAGCTATGTGAACGTCGTCGTTTTATACTCCTCTTTAACTAGGGTACCTCGCTGCGCGCGCCCCCTTCCGGCACATCGAGGCATCCTACCTTTACCACAGCTGCCGCGCCACCGACCACGAAGCGTCACCGCGCCGACCTCGGCTGTTGCACGTCCTTTCTAAACGAGTCGGTCGCACTCCTCTCAGCTGCGGCGGTGCCTTCGGGGGCAACTTTCCGCGGCAATTCGCCGTAAATTACATCGACGCTGACGTGACTTACCCGTTCGCGCAGTATATACCTTACACCGCCGCAAGCCCGCGACCCTGTGCAACTATTCATCGCTTCTGCGCGGCGGGCCAGCGTTCCACGGGGTACTCCGACAACGCTCTTCTACGAAGACAGATGTAGCCGCATGCAGAGCGTCTCCATCTCCGTCGCGGCTCCTCGGTTCGGTAATCGTGAACAGAGCCACGCACATCATGCATGCACGAAAACGTCGTCTCGTCTCGCATCATGAGCCGTGGACGTCATGAAATGGGCTTTCCCCTCGACCTTGATCGCCTTTGGGAAAAAGAACAGCCATCTGGCTGCTGCAAATGCCGAGCATCAAATGTGGCCCTAGTATGTGGAGCCATCGGCCTTTATAATACTAGTACCTCCGGAGGTATCGTAAATGGAGTCCGTGGTCCGCGCGGCTTGTGCTTCCATTAGCGAGACGCTGTTCGCCAGAATTCACAGGACGCATGTACAGCATGGTAAGTGTGAAGGCGCGATGCGCTTTGAACCAACGGAACGTCTCCGTGGTAAACCGGGACGGTTAGGCGTCTAGAAAATCGGCGGGCCTGCGCTCACGATTAACACTACGCAAACAAAACAAAACAAAAAAGTCCGGTGAGCCCTCCGAGATCAACGACCGGGCTCCAGCGATTTGGGCACGGCCGTCACTAGGTGGCGCGGCTCTTTGCAGGAAAAGCACGTGACAGAGAGTGGAGGATGCATATATGCGTACCCGGTTGATGAAACCACCAGACTGGCTCGTTTTGGTTACGCGCACGTCCTGTTGCTCGCGGGTTAACGACATGCTCGCTTCCTCTCCACAACATGGCCTCCCTTTTTTTTTTATTCACACTCTCATTTCTGCTTCCGCCTTCTCCGAAGCGGGACAGGCCATCGCTGCGACGGTACCGGCATATACTTCGTATACGCGGCAGGTACAGGGTTCGAATCCCCTATGCATAGACTCACTGGGAATTCACTGCCTTCTTTAGAGGTAGCGTCCACATGCAAGCTGGCCGGCACTTCACACTGCTTACAACTTAGCACTGTTATTAGTCCACACCTATCACTGCCGATCCATTGCTGAGTTAAATTTTATTAACCTGTCATGTACAACGATAAGAGCTTGTTGTTGCAACATGCTGAGGCGCCGATATAGTGTTTACAAAATATGCAATACTCTCCAGGTCTTCGACAGTGCATAGCATATGCAAAATACTCGTATGTGTATGAAGCTATTATCAAAAACAGTGTCTTGAGGCAGTGAGCTTTATAGATGTGCCACGCACAGTACAGTGCCCCCACACGCGTGGTCCCAATGGCGACAAAACTCTACGCACAACTCCAACCAGTAGGATAACAAGCCAACTAGCCCAGACAGGAAGCTCCAGAAAATGGTGCGGAAACCGAGGTCTCGAGAGTCAAGCGACGCTAAAAGTTAACTGCATAGCAATGTACCGGGGAGGAAAAACGAGCTGTGACCACTGCTGTTGGTGGAGGCGAAGTTTTCGGAACTTCAATCGGGCTAGTTGGCAAGCAGAACTGAAATACTTTTTTTTTCCCTACGACTTATGAACGACCAGGGACGAGGAGCGTACTTGGTGCCTGTCTCCTTGTTGCTAGTGCGAGAAAAAAACAACTTCGAGCCCAGATAGGCTGGCCCCCGCCGTCAAAAAAAAAAAGACACCGACAACTTTCAAGATACATAGCGTGAGGAAGGCTGCAGTGGATCGCGGAAGAGAAGGCAGGAAAATAAACAAGCGTAGAGTCAAGTTTGTGCAGGATAGGATGCGTTGCCCAAGAAATCGAGTGGGCGGCTTGGAACTATGCGGAAGCATCAGAAAATGGAAACAGGCTCTGGTCTTGGCAAGAGATCAGACAAACCAGTCACTTCATCACTGGCAGCTATTACGGTCGATCGGCACTTTCCCCGGCAGCTGCTGTTGTCGTTTTCCTTCATTTCAATTTTCCACGGCATCCGAGTAAAAAGTTACAAGGGAAAAGAGGGAACTACTGGGCTAAAAACAAGAGACATTGTCACGAACTCAACGAGTGTTTTTGCCCCAGTTAGTATACCTTCGTTTGAAGTGTAAGGTGAAGGACTCTGTCGGAAGCTCTCTACAGAGTATTCCCACGGAGGGCAGAGACTCTATAGAAAAACACACAGAATGTTTGTCCTGTGTGCCCAGTTTCTTCAGCCGACACCGGAGCAGCGGATTCGCCCTTGCGGGATAATTGGAACGTGTACGTTGATGCCAAGGTAACGGGTCCACCACGAGGATTGCAGCGCAAATTACTCTTCTCAAAGCAGTTCAATAAAGAAAAAAGAAACAGGATAAACTGCACCTGGAGCTCTCAGTATTTTGACATGTTTCAAAAGTCAGCTGTGTCAACTTCAAAACACCTCTGAACTGACACGCAGCTGCATGCAATGCAGCGTATATTCAGACAAATATCGAAGGTGGACTGTTGCTCCACTGTTTGGTTCGTACCAGTATTTTACCGCCTCGAAGGAACGGAGAGGGGAAGTCTCTTCCTTTGAGCACAGATTTCAGCTTCATGATAAATTAATTACTTCTCCATTACAGATTTCTCTGCTTACTGATCACACACCCAACCTTCAGGGACAGTAAACAGGCCTAGCGAAACCCTGCCTCGCCTAACCTCACCTAACTAACCTTGCCACAGTGGTCATTACAGTCAAACTAGAGATAGCAAGGTAAGCAAATAGACTCGGGGATAGTACAAACAGTCACACAGGAAAATATGCCAGGAAATATATATAGGGATCGCAAAGCAACTGTGGTCCTTCGACTATAGTGCTAGGCAGGAAGGCGCAGTCTCTATGCTTACTTCATGTCTACTAGAAGTACCCATAGCTCTAGATGAGGAAGAAGTAATGGGAGCTCAACAACCTCCAACTGCTCATGTCCTTGTTCTGCTAAGCAAGTCGGGAGATTTTCAGCAGACAACTGCAGATGTGATTGAGGCAAAATATAATGGTCGACTTCAAAATCAAACAGCAGGAGATGAAGGAAATGTTGAATGCCCAGACTTTATGTTATACAGCAAGGTATTGCAATTACACCATCAATACACCCATTTGGACCAAAGACTTGTGGTAAACCTGGATGACAGAAATCACGAGAATGAGGGTAGCGTGGAGTACATTTGGAAGAGACAAGTGAGGAATCGTATGTTAACGTCAGCACTCAGAACAACAGAGCCAATGCATTCTCCCAGTAGCCACATATGGGGGTGAAGTGCATGATGAAAAAGACTGCAACGGCTCCAAGGCTGCTGAGTTGAGTATAAGTAGTAAAGGAAAGGAAAACGTGAGGTGTAAGGATACAAGGTGATCACCTAGTGATATTATAGCTGCAATGAAAAAGGAGAAGCAGTTCTGAGCAGGATATGCAATATATAGAAGGAATAATCAGTCTTTAAAGTAACACAGTTGATATCAAGAGAAGAGAAGTGTAGTCTGAGTTGGCAGATGACAAGGTGGAGCAGTGATGCTAGAAAACTTGAAGGGTCAGGAATCTAGACAGGTAAATTAACACCACAGGACCTGAGTGAGCTGGCAGTTCTAAAGCTGACGGTACACAGTCTCGCATAGTAAAGCATGACACAGTGGTCAATTTTGCCTCAAAATTTAGTTTTCAGGTCAGCATTGGTTCACCAAATGCTCCAACCTAGTTACACGTGATCGGCGGATCCCTCAAAGAAAGATCACACAACTACTACACCAGATATTGCTGGTATTCCATATCCGTAGCGTGTGGAGGCAGGAATTGCTTCTTAAGAGCCTCCATTCTTTATCTTGGCACTGCCTTCCGGCATGTGCCAGACAGAAATCAACCCTTATCATCTACTATCAGTGTAAACTACCACTACTGTAAGTGTAAACTATCAGTACTACTATCAACTGAAGTACATCCATCTCGTTTTGACAAGTTTTCCCAAGAGCACTGAACAAATACTTTGGTCCAAATCTTACACTGCATGGTATCCAAAAGATCCCCTAAACTGTTCATACAAGAAAGTACTGTCGCGATGGAAAGAAGCGCGAACAATGCGCCGCCTATGCACTCCACTGTTCGAATTTCTTTTGATTGCACTTTTTTCTGGGTGGTAAGAAAAAGACGTTCGAGTCGTCCTAGAATGCATCACATATTACTCTAGCATCTTTTTGCTACCACTGAAGTAAAAGTGTGATCAAAACAAATGCCAACAGCAGAGTGTCTAGGCTCCACTCTGTTCGCATTTCTTTCCATTGCCCCTGTACAAGCACTGGATGGCGTTAATGCGTCTATATTTTTGCAATATGCAGCATCACATTAAAGAGCCTAATGCTGACTTTGTCACCTTCTCAAATAACTATTTCACTAGATGAATGCACACTCTGATATGGAGAGGGATAAATGACCTCACAATTTCGTATTTCTATTTCTTACTGACCTCATGACTCAGGCCTATTTCTTTCCAGTCTCAAGCTTTGTTACAGCTTCTTCCACGGCTTCATTCTTTGCACTTCACAATAAAAATACTCAGCTCATACACTCTCTCTGGAAATCACTGTTGAGAACATGATTCCTTGCTTGCTATGCTAATTACAAACAGGAAAAATGCTTTTAGTTCCAAAGTTACCACTTTTCTCTCGTTCACAAGGAGTATGAATCTATGATAGTGATTAAAATCACAAATCATCATGCTCCATCCTTGCTCATGCAAACAGGCAGACCTGCATGAGCAGGACTTGTCAATGTGCATGCCATGTTGTTTGTCATCTTCCTGTAACTTAAACATAAAACTAATGATCTACACCATCACCAACAGCATACCTAAAGCACGAAACATCCCACTCAGAGACATATGTCCCCAGCCACATGTGTGTGCGCACTCTTTTCTTACATCTGACTGTTTTTGCCTTCGATTCAGTCAGAAATTGTGCATTACATGCAACACGACTACAAGGTAATCACAAACTGATGTTGCCACCTCCAAAGTACGAGAGTTCAAAACAGTCGCAGCACTGCCGTCATCATCAATAGCTTAGCTAGAAACTGTCACCTATAAGGTTGCTCAAAGCCTGTGTTGCAGCTCTTTTGATGTCCACCAAAGCATCAGTGTGGTGCACTTTTATGGATAAACTATAGGAACTACAAACTCTTCCGAGATCATTCTGATGATGAATTGTCGGTTAAAGTCCAGTAAAGACGTTATTTACACCTCAATGGCACGCATTTGTGATGTAGAGAAACATCCTAAGCATTGTTCATGCAATTTGAAGCCCATCTTTGCAAGGTTTGTATCATCGGGAGGCCTGCACCGTCAATACAGTAATTCAGTCATACATTTTTATCAACCTTTTGAACCAGCCATTTCACTCATACCGTCACTCAAGACTAGCTTATGATTATCATCCAACAAGGAATTTCGTTGCAATACTGCAATATTGAATTTCTCAACTGCAGTTGGTACCAAACACAACTCAAGCAGGCCCATACATTTGGCACCCCGCCATAAGTGACTTCGCTGTACCTCTTCTCGAGCAAAAGCCCTTGAAGGCACAACTACTCCTATTACTCTCAAGCCATGCCATTTATCATTAAGCTTTGGACTGCAAACAATTAGAAGCATTGTCTACGGCAGCTCAAGGTCCTGTAACTGGCTACCAAATCACCAATTTAAGCCTCAGTTGTCTGCAGCTGCTGTTCACAGAATCATGTAGCAGCAGTGTGCTACAAGATTTCATTAACGAAGAAACCGGCATGACAAAATGTGCCGAGAGGAAAAATGACAAAGGAACAGAAGCTCATTACCTGATCCCCACCGCCGTCCCTTTCCACTTTCAAGATGACCTCTCTCTCAATGGTGAATGCGAACAACTCCCTGAAAATGTTATTTGCCAAGAGAAGACCCTTATACTTAGCAGGCTACAAGGCTTGGTTTGCAACATGGTAAGGAGATGGCGCACAGTGAGGTTTGTACGTGCTCTGTTCACGATTTTCTGCTTCTCTGCAACTTGAGTGCATCATAATTGTGCACACCGGGAATAAAACGCACAGGAAGCAGAAGTGTTTGCACTCTCAAGTTGCTCTGTGGACCATCAATCTTCATTGTATAGGTGCAACTGGGACATATATATGACTTGCAGGTTGGTAATAGATATAACAGGTCGATACACTGGAATGAATCAGTGTTTCCTGAATCCACTGGTCTTTTTTGTTCCACATTTTATTCTTACAACAGTGATGCTCAAGCATATTTGTTATCTGTTTATGTAGTAGATGATCAGACGTAACTGAAAACACTCGGTAGTAAAGAATTTCATCTCCTACCCCTGCAAACAAGCGCCGCATTTTCAGATGACAGCAATTTTATTTCTGTTATATTTTACCTAATTAAAAATACCAAAACAGGTCACACAGTACCACCAAATGCGACGCAAGGGTGGAACACCACATTGTCCAGAGGTAGCAAACACGCTTAGTCTTGTGCTCACGACATTAATCTGCCTCAAGACTTGAATCACGGCAAATAACTCGGGCCACCTGGCAGATCAAAAGAAAGTACTCGCCAGGAGATTCGCGGGAATGGGTTCAATAACCTAACACAGCTGCTTCGACGACGCGAGGAATCACACACCTAGCTACGTCCTCCCGCGCAGCTTGAGTGACACAGCAAGCTGTCACGTTACGAGCCCGTCTAGACGCCTAGCTGGCACTCGTTAAAAGTGTCAGACAACCGCGGAAAAGCAAAGTGCAATAAGGTTCCAGTACTCCAAGGAGATTTTGACACTGCGTGTATTTCTGCCTGCGATAAGAGCACTGGAAAGCAAAAGAAAGATATTTCCACCGTCTCGTATCCTCGGAGAGCGGTTATCGCCAACCTGAACACTTCACACCACACGCCGCCAATCGCTCGCAGCGGCGCCATGCTGCGTACAAATAAAATATCAAATGAATGGGGCGCTGGCAGAATGACCAAGCTGTGTTTAACAACAGCATCGTTTATTAGGCTCCACGGACGTTCGCTAGGACACCAGATAACAGCGACTCGCGTAAAATCTCGCAGCGCCCAGGGCTGCGAAGAAGCTTACGCAATTCCGTTAACCGCGCCGCTGCTTCCTCCGTCCTCGTCAAAGAAACCGCTCTTTGAATTCCCCGAGAACACAGACCGTAAGATGACCGTTTCGAGACGAGTTCGCGCGAGGGAGGTATTGCGCAGCCCGCGAGGGTCCAGACAGGCAGGAAACTAGAGTACGTAACAGTCTCGAATTGCGAACGTCCTTGGGGAAAGCTCGGCTCTAGTCGGCCGGCCGACGACCGCACCACGGTAGCGCGGAGATCTCAATTTGCCTGCGCAAGCAGCGGGCGGCGAAGTCATGGCAACGATAAAGCATTCTGCGAAGAAGCCAGTCACTTCAATCCAGCCCACGGAAGTCGATCACCCACCGCCGCGCGCGCGGTGGCTCGGCTTGAGCGCATGACGACAGCCGACGTTCGAGCCGATCGTCCGGCCCCCTGATTATGTCACACGCGGTGCGCAAACGCACGGCCGAGACTCTCCGTCCGCGCTAACAGACAGCGCGCAGACGCTCCGCAAACAGCTGGTCGGGACAGCCACAGTGGTATGGTTATCCAGGAAGTGGCAGCCATCCGACACCAGTGCCTGGGACGTCAAAGCGCCGCCAGCGTCGGCGGCTAGCGCCGTCGTGTCCCGAAAAATCTCGCCGCGGAATGCGAGCAACTAGCAGCCGCGGTTAGGCCTATGTAGAAGCTCGACAGCCTTACCGTCGCTCCTTGGGAGCACTGGCCGCTTTGGCAGCACTCATCCCGCTGGCTGGTCGCTTCAGCTGGGCTCGCCGATCGCCGAGGAAGACGCAGGCAGTCTCAGGACACTGCTGAGGATTGCATGCAGATTCCGGGATCTCCACGACTCGGCAAATGTTGGCGACTGACGAGGCACGCCGCGAGATCAAAACGGGTACGCGGTGTCGGTCAACGCAACCGGCACCGAACTCACATGTGAAACAACGCGATCACCACTTGACCACGCAGGTATTCGCTCTTGGTTTCGCAGACGACACGACACACGGGCATCCCTCGGGGAACACACGGCCAGAAAGTAATCCCTCTTTTTCCTCGAGGGCGCGCCACCTGTAAGAAGATGCCACTACAGACGGTGGCGGCGCATGGCGGCCGCCGCGAGAAGCAATGGAAACGTGAACAGGTTTTGAAATACGTATTGCGCGCGCGCGGCGGGAGCACGTTTCTGGCGCCCGCTTAGTTCCTGCTGCTGCACTGGAGCCGGTTCGTGGCCGATAAAGAAAGGCGAAGAGTACGCTGGCTGCGAGAAAACAGTGCGTCAGCGAGACAGCCGTTTGCGCGGCGCTTGTTACAGCGGCACCGGCGAGAGGCTTGCACGACTTCAAGCTTGCACATCGCCAATAAATTTAAGGCGCCTGAGCGATTCAGATCTCGCCAGCAGTCTGAATTAAATTACTAACAAGTACAAGTCTAGCCAGCTCCGAAACGCTTTGCTAGGCCACGTCATTCGGTGCCCTCAGGGATACAACGGAATTACTGTCACAGCACCAACAATGATCGACGCGTCTAACAGAATCGTTTTTTCTTTTTTAGAGAGAGCTCTACTCACTCTTTTTCGGGCCAATAATTATTAACCATCAGTGTACATAAAATCTATAGAAGCGTATAAAGCTGGGGGATGTGTGTGTAAATGTTCTGAAAAATAGTGTTAGGGACATGCACTTGCCAGCAAGGGCGTCAGGTGGGGGACACCATATCTCCGCTGTGATTTCGAGTGGGGAAAACCAAGTGTAAAAACTGGTGCAAACCGGGCATAAACTGGGTGTTAAATTAAATCCGATTTGAGGGTACAAACGGACACTAAACGGCAGGCTGAAAAATCACTATGACTAGAACGGGCCTCTGACCAGTTCGAGAAGGGCGCAACAATTTATGTTCATGATAAGTATCGAGATATAAATAAAGTAGTAAGAGAATAAATCTAGACCAAGCATCGCAGATCTGGACCATAGGAAAGAAATTACCGCTAGCTGGTTCGAGTGCACCTAGCGCTCTCGAGTTATGAGAAGAAAAGTACACAGGGCGTTTCACCGAAGACTGTTCGTAATTTTAAAGATAGGATCTTTGACTTAGAAGAGCGCTCTATTCAGCATAACATTGTCAGCAATGGTGGGCCGCGAAATAGGTTTAGCAGGCTGGTTAACTAATATTGAATGGTTAACTTTTCAGCTATCACTGTGAAGCTCCTTATTTACTGAGTGGTTTGTATAGCCCACCCTAATATCCATATCAGTTTTTTGGATTTTCGAAAACGCTATTCTCGTATCCGCTTTAGCGCAAGGAATTCTGGGGCCACACACAGGTGAAACCGCAACGCCGAAACTGCGCGGCTGGAGAGAGCGCTAGCCACGCCTACGAGCGAGCGTCACACAGCGCCGCGGGTGTCACGTGCTCTTTTCGCAGCGCGGGGGCGGGGAGCGAGCGGAGAGCACGTGACAGGCGCGCAAATGTGTGACGCGCGCTCGTAGGCGTGGCTAGTGCTCTCTCCAGCCGCGCGGTTTCGGTTTAACCACTGTTGTGGCCACAAAGTTCCTTTCGCTGTAAGAATTTTTGAAAATCTAAAAACTGATATGGGTATAACTTACGGTGTGATACAAACCCTTCAGTAAAATAGGAGCTTCACTGTAATAGTTGCAAAGTTAATTATTCAGCATTAGTTAATGAGCATGCCGGTTAACCTGTCTTAGTTGTGATATACACCAACGCTCACAATTCTGCGCCAAAAGAAGCACTCTTCTAACTCTGCAAGTAGATGGTCTGTTAGAGGTGACACACCCTGCTTAATTGGTTTGTTTTATGGGGTTTAACCTCCCAAAGCGACTCCAGATGCCGTAGTGGAAGGCTCCGGATAATTCTACTCCCTGCGGCTCTTTAGCGTGCCCTGACATCGCGCAGTACACGGGCCTCTATCGTTTCGATACCATCGAAATGCGCCCGTCGCGGCTGGTATCGATTCCGAGTTTTCGGGTCAGCAGCGGAGCACCTTAGAAGAGT
Source organism: Amblyomma americanum (assembly GCF_052857255.1). Taxonomy (NCBI): domain Eukaryota; kingdom Metazoa; phylum Arthropoda; class Arachnida; order Ixodida; family Ixodidae; genus Amblyomma; species Amblyomma americanum. Next base: position 165,866,179 of record NC_135501.1, on the reverse strand, counting down.
GAGGGTTCGGGCTAGTGGGTAGTCAGCATGAGGATCCATAGCGAACACAATTGAGGGGTAGCGCTCGTGCGATGTCAGTGCACGTTAAAGATCCCCAGGTGGTCGAAATTATTCCGGAGCCCTCCACTACGGCACCTCTCTCTTCCTTTCTTCTTTCACTCCCTCCTTTATCCCTTCCCTCACGGCGCGCTTCAGGTGTCCAACGATATATGAGACAGATACTGCGCCATTTCCTTTCCCCCAAAACCAATCATAAATTATATATAGCGCTCGTGTTGCGTCCCCTCAATTGTGTGCGCTATGGATCCTCAAGCGGAGCACCATCACCACTGAGCAACCACGGCGGCTTGAAACGCCCTGTACAATAGTTGTATCCCGCGAGACCACAGCATGAAAGCCAACGAAAAGCCTTGAAAATTAATTGAGGACAACGCAGCGGGATACAGAAAGAAAAAATGATAGGGGTAACCTTGAGAGAAGAAGAGAGAGCAGCGAGATTTCCAGCTAAAGGAGTCCTAGTGGAAATAAATGGGGGAAAATCCAGTTGTGTGGGATGGCACATTTAACGCAGAAGACGGGTTATCGATGGTCTGTTAGAGTAAAAGAATGGCTTCCATGGAAAGGCAGACACAGACCGAGGGGGAGGGGGGACCGAAGGTCAGTTACGTTCAGTAATGTTTTGTTCATTTCGTGGCAGCAAAGGAGCTCACTGGCTGTAGCAGTCATGCATGACATCATCATGTAAATAATTTAGCGAACCAGCTAGAGCGCTGATCACTCTAGTAGCATTGAAGGTAAGCTTCTGCATTTTTATTTTTGACATACTGTACATGAATTGAAGTCTTTATTTAGGCCATATACAGGCGTGCTTCACCTAAGATTTTTCACAATTTTAAAAGTACGTTTTTTGAGTTGGAATAGTGCTTTTTTCGGCATAGCATTGTCAGCGGTGCAGTACATCAGAATGCTGCTAAGACGTGCTAACTATAGAGGGCTGGTTAACTAGCATTGTATAGTTAACTTTATAGCTATTACTGTTAGGTTCTTCAATTGTTGAGAGGCGTGCAGCCCACCATAGCTAATATCCATTTCAGTTTTCAGAATTTCGAAAACATGGTTACCCTCGGCGCTGTGGTCCAACAAATACTTTCTTGAAGCTTGCAGGCAAAGCAACCTCTCCAGTGCATGTAACTCGTCGAAACAGCCAAAATTTGTTGGGTTACAACGCCGAGGGTAACCGCGTTTACAAAATTAAAAAAAAACATGGATATTACTTACGGTGGGCTGCAGGGCTGCACACCTCTTAGTAATTAAAGAGCCTAACAGCAATAGCTAAAAAGTTAACTATACAATGTTATTTTACCAGCCTGCTAGTTAGCACGTCTTCAGAATAACAGCCTGAGGGCCGAGTTGGTGCGTGATGAAATGAACGGCGGCGCAACAAGGACACTGTATAACAAGAAAGAGACGCCACATGAGCATGTGGTGCCTCTTTCTTGTCTCTGTGATGTAATTAATGGGCTCAGGTCCGTTCAGGAGCCCTGGCCAATAGTACAGACCACACCCAGCATCACGACGTTGTTTCTCTTGAGCGACGAGGACGAAGGTATAAGATCGCCTGCTTACACACTAACACGCACACAAACACTACAGGGCACTTAGTACCTATGTCAAGGCGAACATCAGCGTCCGACTATGGGTTCCGGTGTGACAGTCCTTGTCGGCGCAGACACACACGGCGGCGCAGGTGCAGCCCGGTCACCGGGGAAGTATCAGCAGGCCGGCACCAGCAGGTAGGAGCGCGTCGGTAGGCCCCCTGGCTACCGGGAGGCCGGAGTCAGCAGGCGAGTGCTCACCGGCAGGCCGCCAGGCTACCGGGAGACCGGAGTCAGCAGGCGGTGGTACTCACCGGCAGGCCGCAAGGCTACCGGGAGGCTGAAGTCAGCAGGCGGGTGCTCACCGGCAGGCCGCCAGGCTACTGGGAGGCTGGGTCAGCAGGCGGGTGCTCACCGGCAGGCCTCCAGGCTACCGGGAGGCCGGAGTCAGCAGGCGGGTGCTCACCGGCAGGCCGCCAGGCTACCGGGAGGCCGGAGTCTGCAGGCGGGTGCTCACCGGCAGGCCGCCTGGCTACCGGGTGGCCGGAGTCAGAAGGCGGGTGCTCGCCGGCAGGCCGCCAGGCTACCGGGAGGCCGGAGTCAGCAGGCGGGTGCTCGCCGGCAGGCCGCCGGGCTACCGGGAGGCCGGAGTCAGCAGGCGGGTGCTCACCGGCAGGCCGCCAGGCTACCGGGAGGCCGCAGTCAGCAGGCTGGTGCTCGCCGGCAGGCCTCCTGGCTACCGGGAGGCCGGAGTCAGCAGGCGGGTGCTCACCGGCAGGCCGCCTGGCTACCGGGAGGCCGGAGTCAGCAGGCGGGTGCTGATCGGCAGGCCGCCTGGCTACCGGGAGGCCGGAGTCAGCAGGCGGGTTTTCGGCGATAAGCCGCATGGATAGCGGGAGGAGGAAGTCAGCAGGCGGGTGCTCGCCGGTAGGTCGTCTGGCTACCGGGAGGCTGGAGACAGCGGACAGGGTACCGTGGCGGGTAGCGTGCGCTGGAGGCCAGACCCTGGACCTCGATGCCCGGCCGGTGCAGGCTAGCTGGCCTTGGGGAAACGCCGAGCTCTAAAAAAACGTACCGCCACTCAGCCAACCACTGCCACGACTGCCTCGAAGCCAAGCTCCAACGTTCGATTGCGCACGCGCACCGGCTCGCCCCGCACGCGGCCACACTTCTCCTTTGTCCGCCTGGAGCCCATAGGGCACAATCCACATCGTCACAGTGTCCTTGTTGCACCGCCGTTCATTTCACCAAAGCACGTCTTAGCTGCATTCTGATGTCACTACACCGCTGACAATGATATGCCGTAAAAAGCATTCTTCTAAAAAAATCTGTTTTTAAATATTATGAAAAGTCTCAGGTGAAACACCCTGTATACGATTTCTGGGGGCTACCCATCAGACCGGGCAGGGGAAGCCAAACGGGGCGAAGGTAGGGGCATCTGGCCAGGAAGTGTCCCGGGCCTTCGGGGTGGTGGAGGAACTGCAGGAGCAGATCCCAGAGGCGCTTCAGTACTCTAAAAATGAACTAGCCGATATGGGAGTAAAAAAGGAGTAATCTGTCATCTAGCCACTCCCTTTTAGGAGCAGGGTATGCTGTCCAAGTCCCCGCGCAGATTTCGGACACTGAATATACGGAATGCTTCTTTCGACAGCGCAGGCATATGCCCATCCCAAAGCCTAGTAAGTAGATGCAGTCAGCAATGGGACGAGGCTTTTAAACACTGCACAAGAGAACTAAAGGTTAGCAAATAGAGGAGGTTGAATCCTCGGTTAAAGTCTTCGTAACTGCTAGAACCTCGCTGCAACTGCTAGAACCTGCCTCTAAAACGGAGTGCGCTAGAGTAGTGCGCTAGAAGATAGCTCAAACCATTTTTACTCCCACATAGGCTATTCGCATTGTGGAGGTGTGGTGTATACCACGTTGGCCGGATCCAGGCGTAGTGGGATTTGTGCTGATCGACTGTGATGAGTGGCACTAATATTATGCTTCTCAGCAAGGCGAAAACAGAATAGTGGTGATGGTGGTGGTGGTGGTGGTGGTGCAAATGTAAGGGCGCGATTAGTCTTACAGTGGCCAGTCTGCAATTGCTCCGTCTGAGTCACTGATTAAAATAATTGTGCCGCTACCACTGTTCCATATAAGGAACACTCCTAGATGGTGGTGCGCAGCTATAGACGGAGTGTGACAGTTTTGCTGTGGCAAATAAGGGTTTTTTTTCTGTGTGCGGGGTGAGACAGGTGTTGGTGACGAGGCGACGGAAAAGTTTCTGTTCAGATCTCGGACAAAAAATGAGAATTAACGAAGCAGACGGGGTAGCGTCGAAGAACTTGCACTGTCTTCTAAAGGTCCTACTTGCCTCCGCGTCGAATTGCTGTTGGATCGTAGAAGTCTTGAAGCGTGGACGGAAGAACAGAAGCAGAGGAAGGCGCACGCTGTGGAGAATTGATTCACGTAGCTCGTGGCGCCAGGCGCGCCAGTTTTCCCGTGAAGCCTGCATGACTCGGGATCCAGACAAGTCTCAAGTATCCAACCTGCGCACCTAGAATGGACCGACGTTGGGGTAATGCTGGCGAAGATTAGCATGAACATTGGTCCCACTCAGAAATATGGTCAAATTACCACGTTTTTACAACCATGGCCCCATAGTTCATGCCAGGACGGGGCGTATGTTCAGCCACTCTAACTATCGACAATGGTTCGATGTTCACTCCAGGGCTGGGCCTATGCTCGGACAGCCTGCCTGATATTCATCACTGACTCGCTGCCAATATTGGCTTGACGGTGGCTTTGCAGTTATTGGCCATATCGAACCTAACTCGATGGCGTTCCCATCACAGGGAGCCACGGGCTTAGCCAATATGACAAGCCATTGGATTTTTCATTGCAAGGTAAGTTGAAAAATTAGTCTTGCGTGCACGTGAAATGTGGGGAATCGGACGCAGGTTCTTGGTTGTGATGTGTGGCTGTAGCCTTTGGAATCGCGATGATCAGCGGGTGATGGCATGAGTCAGGAAGGAAGTCAATTTCCCAGATGTGACTGATATGGCCGAAAAGGTGTCTGCTGTCCGTTGCGAGGTTTTTGAGTAGTGCGTACGTGACAGCTAACGTCCTCCCCTGGAGCGCCTTTGTGGTCGCTGCTTGCGACGGATCGAAAGCTTTTCAAGAATGAAAGGTTGATCCATAGGGTCATGTGCATGTTGCGATGGGGTTCCAACGCAGAGATTGAGTGCTGTTGGAGAAAGAGGCGCGGGAAAAAAAATATCGGCCGCTAGATTAGCTGTCTGACACATTGAGCTATATATACAGAGAGGTGTTTCCAGCTCCAGCAGTTTGCATTGGCCTTGTACAGTCTAAAAAATACGCCAGAGCCAAAGGGAGAGGGTTCTGGCTCTACAGGCCAGAGAAGAGGTCCTTTCATTGCTCTTTGCTGAGCTGGCTGGCGTAAGCGGTGGCTTATCTGGTTGCGAAGTTAGGCTATCCACGGAGAACGGCCGCGCGGCCTCTTGTGCGATAAGCATGGATGGCTTAGGTGCGAGCTTTGCCCAGGTTTATGAGCTGATGATCAGGCATGGGTTGATTGGCTCGCACGTGCTGGAGTTGGCTTGTCGCGAATGACGAAGGTCTGGAATGACTGGAAGAGAGAGAGAGAAAGAGAGGGTTTATTGACTTGAAAAGCAGAGAGATTGGCCGGAAAAATGAATAACGGGAAGAGGAGAAACAAGAGGGTCACGAATGACTGGAAATCACATAGGAGGAGTCTGTCATCCGGTGGACGTAGTCCGGCTGGTAATGACGACGACGACAGCAATACGCCGTGATTCCCATTGCAGAAATCAATGCTCTTTCAAGTGGTCGTTGGATGCAAACTTTTCACCACCATGGTCCTCATGTATTGAATTTTCAAACGCGCTCATTTCAAGATGGCCGCGTCTTAAGAAACCCTTCAATGTATCATGGTCAAGCATGCGCTCTCAAGAGGTCATCGGCGCTATGTAGAATATGCACTAAGGTCAAACATTTGTTAATAAAGCTTCCTAGAAGTGTCTAACCGAGAATAATACCGTTTTGTTGAACTCAAACCCAAGAAATTCTGACTCTCGTATACACCACGTTTAGTGAACTGCAAGTTTATACAGAAAACACTTTGTGAAATATAACGGTATTTTAATTTGACAACACAAGTAACGAATTGAGCTCAGAATGAGCCTTAGAACAGCGCAGTGAGCTATGAAAAGAGAAATGATTGGGTAGGATGACTAAGAAAAAGGCTTGAGCTCGAGAACAAATGCGAGTCGATAATATCCGGGATGAAATCGACAGGGAGAAATGGACTTGGAAACCATCAGAATAGATAACCTGTATTCAGTCAGGGTAGCGAGCTTGCACTAAGGAAAAAGACAACGTGTCGAGAGCGGCAGATGCGTCATGCGAAAAGGGGGCGTAGCTGCAGGCGCAAGACCGGGCTATAATTAGATATCAATGAATGGGGTTCTTTGCACGGCAGTGCATTTAACTTCGCCGCTATGGTGACGAAGGTGGTGGAAATTGGGGCTATTTTTATATAATCTAAAAAGGGTCTCAGCTCGAGTAAAACTTAATTTTTTCTGCAGGAAACGTGGACAATATATATAGCCTCAGGGCCTGTGTTGAACATTCATCATGGTCATTAACACAAGCGGAAGCCGGTGAGAAATATGGTTTGTGGTTTATGGGTGCTTAACGTCCCAAAGCGACTTAGGCTATGAGGGACGCCGTAGTGAAGGGCTCCGGAAATTTCGACCACCTGTGGTTCTTTAACGTGCACTGACATCGCACAGTGCACGGGCCTCTAGAATTTCGCCTCCATCGAAATTCGGCCGCCGTAGCCGGGATCGAACCCGCGTCTTTCGGGCCAGCAGCCGAGTGCCATCACCACTCAGCCACCGCGGCGGCGGTGAGAAATAAATGAAACAAAATAATATACGCTTACAGGACGCGGTCAGCGTACTTTCAAGTCACCCACAGGTGGAAACCAAATAAACAAAAAAGTACATGGTGGACGTTTAAGTTCAGTGTTGTCTGCAGTATGCAACCGTTCATGCCGCCAATCCGAAAGCGCAAGATCTACTGAACCTCCTGAATCTATCATACGACGATGGTAAAAAAGTTCTTAAAGGGGCTCTGCAAGGAGCTCTAATAACGTTGCGGTATGCCAGGGATGTTAAAGTTCGATGCTTCACGAATATTGTCCGGCAAGTATTTGTTTAATGCGCTTTGCGGAAGCTGAGTTATCTGTAGTCAAAATTCAAATTTCAGCATGTTCGCGCCTTTCCCTCTCCTCTCGTCACATTTGGACGCTGGAAGGTCGGTGCTCCTCCGCCGGGTCCACTTCCGGCAGCGGAGCTAAGCGACTTATTGGCCGCGGCCTTGGTAGCTGCGTGACGTCTCAAAGAATCTAACCAATAGCCTTCTCTCACCTTGTCTACGCAGAAGCGAGCGACGGAGGAGGGTGAGAGCATGAAAAAGTCGCCGGGAAGGGCTCGCCAACTTTGACGCGTGATTGCGGGTTCTCTTCTGCGTGTAGAAGTGTACTTCTTGGCTCAGGTGTTCATGACAACACAGTGCAGTGACTAAGCGAGTTGATGCGCTCTCCTCAAAAGGTGTTTCAGAGCCCCTTTAAGTTCTGAAGGATGATTTCAGGGCGCCCAAAGACGACGCCACATGAGCTGCGAGATGTGAACGGTTGTGCATTTATCAGCGGTTGTGCGTGGCTATAGTATACACACGGCTCACGTTTTTTCAAACACTACCTCTTGGAATAATTTGGACGGGCGTGTTTTTCGAGAACGGAATAGAGGCATCGAAAGCTGGCGCGTCAACTGCACCGCATTCTTATCAAACGCTGTGCGAAATGCTTCGCTTGCTGTGCTGCCTTATCAAAACCAGGTCTACACGCGACGTCTGCGTCAGCGCTTTTTCAATCACTGCTGCGCGGCACGCGTCGATTGATTGATTGATTTAGTTAGTGAATTAATGATCGAGTGAATTAACGAATTAATTCATGTCTGAATTATTGATTGATTGCTTGAGTGAGTGATTGATAAATGTTGTAAAACATTTTATTTGTCGGAAAGAGCTTGGTGCTAAGAGATCGCATTAGGTTGTCGACAGTATACATAGCCATTGACGACTTTGTCAGCCCACTCCGCCGCCAGAACTTGCATTCTGGGGTCAGAACTAGCCAGCACGATCTACCACCGCTCGAGAGAAGCATCGGTAACTAGGTCACCCGGGGGTGGCTCTATTTTGAAAACGCTTCGTCCGCACCAGCGCAAACATTTTCAAACGCAGAGCCATTGACACCGGAAGCGCTTTGGGGCTAGTGTCATCACCAGCACCCATGTTTTGTGTGCAAACAGTACAGAGTCAAAACCGTCAAAACTTTGTGTATACCGCGTATTGTGTCCCACTGGGTGGTGCGCTTCGCTATATTATGCACGCATCCAAAATACATAGTTACGAGTTACATCGAGTCGAAAGGCAAAAGACTATGAACAAGAACTCACTGTGTGTGTCAATGTTTGTAAACCGTCCCTTGTTCTTAGATGCGCTATAAGCCGGAAATACGACCCAACAAGCCAAAGTCCCTATATAAATAAATTTCCTGCCCTGAAACATGTCTGGTGGATGCGCCTAAAAAGAACGCTCCTGATGGCCCCGAGGATGCGGTAAGATTGCTGGGTGACATAACGGCACTATAATCTGCCAGTCGAAAAGAGAGAAGAACAAATTTTATCGCGCGGTTTTCGTGTTAGCCGCTAAGTTCTGTTAGTTGGATTTTTCTTGTAGGCGAATGCTTAGTACCCAACTTGAGGGTACCCGGGAAAGGCCTTTACCTGCCATGTGTAGGTGAATTGATAAGTCAAGTCGTGTTCGGGTTGGTCTTTGTTCCATGTCAGATGTGTAAGGAAAGGTAGGCTGCCACCGTGTCTATACCAGCCTGTATAATACAGGCCGATTTAACCTCCCCGTTCAACCTCACCAGGTGTAGGTAAGGATTTGTGTAGCATTGTGGGTCTAGCGCAATAAAATTTTTGGTGAGTGTGGGGGCCGGTGGTGGCTTGCTGGCTCGAGTAAGGTGTGGAAGAGGCGCCATAATTGTATTTCGAGTGTAGTGACCCGTTGATTTCATTACGTACTTAGGTCCACTGTGGGCAATACTTGGTAGTGTACGTGTGTATCTGGAACGTACGTTCCGTGATTCGCTGAGACATGCACGTGTTACATGGTTGCTTCCGCAGGGTGCGAGATGGGCGCTGTCTGAGCTTAAGTAGTTTGGTAAGATGAACGCCGGAATCTTATTTGTAATCTATTTTATTAATTCTTAATTTTTTACTCAATGATCATATACAGGAGGGATTTTCGATGGAGCCTGTGCAACAGTTGGCTTGGTAACTTGCTGTTTGGTATCCTTCAGCCACTGCGTTAGTGGCAGGGGATGCAGTCGAATATGTGCTGTCTATTTTAATGCGCTTTTTTTTTCTTTTGCTTCAGATTATTTGGATCGCTTGAGGTTTACGTGGGGACTTCCTGGAGATGTCAGAACATTGTGGCTGGGACATATACATTTCTCGGGACATGGATATGTCTCTATGCGCTGTTTTAGTTAACTCACTCCTCCATTGGTGTATACTTAATGTTCAGGCGGTATCAGCCTTGTGTATATTGACGATTCCACCACCTGTGTCACTTAATTATTAACATTTGGCAGAACAATTTCCTACATACTCAAAATTTCTTTTTTACCCACCGCGGTGGCCCAGTGGTTAGGGCGCTCGGCTACTGATCCGGAGTTCCCGGGTTCGAACCCGACCGCGGCAGCTGCGTTTTTATGGAGGCAAAACGCTAAGGCGCCCGTGTGCTGTGCGATGTCATTTCACGTTAAAGATCCTCAGGTGTTCGAAATTATTCCGGAGCCCTCCACTACGGCACCTCTTTCTTCCTTTCTTCTTTCACTCCCTTCTTTATCCCTTCCCTTACGACGCGGTTCAGGTGTCCGCCGAGATATGAGACAGATACCGCGCCATTTCCTTTCCCCAAAAACCAATTATTATTATCAATGCGTAAATCTGTTAGTATTTAGACCTTCCCCTTGGTGGCATCAATACATACGAACCTGGCTTCTGACTATTATTTTGTGCCAGGATGAAATCTAAAGACCAACATAATTAATTTCTTTACCTTCCAAGAAGGGATTGTCAAATGAAAGGAAGACAATGAAGCAAGATTCTTTTTTTTTTAAATTACAATGCCAGTGAGTGAGCTCAGCAAAGGGGATTCATAACGAGCAATCGTAATCCCGGTATAAGCACCAAAGCAACGAAAGCGGAGTTCGCTGGTGCTTACAGGATACATATTTTGTCGCCTGCACCGGTGAAAGAGCTCATGCAGCGGGACACTATGCACTACTGTTGCCGGGCGTACCTATCAGAGGCACAGCCTATACGCCTGAATGAGGTGAGCGCATTTACAGGCACAACATGCTTGCCCAGCGAAGTCCTAACCCAGATATGGATAACGCGCATACAAAGGCAGCATATATTATGGTGGTGAAGTGCGAAGCAGCTGTATCGAAGCGAATGGCGACAAGCCATATCGCGTGAGGATGCGGCCAATGCCAGCCAATGCGGCACTGTGGCGACCCCTCGTGTCACACTTTGAAATCGCGACGCGACTTTCCCGCCTAGCCGATGAGCACCGTCGGCAAGGCGGTTTCGCACGTTGATTGTATGCCCTTGCTGATTCTCTTGCGCCGTGTGCACTGAAAATCCTTCATGGGTCCACCTTTCGAGCTAAAGCCTAAGGTGCTCGGCTGCAGAGCCGGAGTACCCGGGTTCTAATTCTACCGCGGCGGCCGCGTTTCGACGGAGGCTAAACGCAAAAGGCGCCAGTGCTGTCCGACGTCAGTGCACATGAAAGATCCCCAGGTGGTCGAAATCATTCCGGAGCCCTCCACTGTGGTACCTCTTTCTCTCTTTCTTCTTTCACTCCAACCTTTCTCCCTTTTCACACGGCGCGGCTGAGGTGCCCACCAAGTGAGACAGTTACTAAACATATATAGCCGATTGCAACTTTCTTCTTTCACTCCCTCCTTCACTCCTTCCCTTACGGCGCGGTCCAGGTGTCCGCCGATATGTGAGACAGTGCGCCATTTCCTTTCCCCAAAAACCAATTTTCATTTCATTTCAACGTAGGGCTGCAGTGCAGCTCTGGCCACATTCATGACCGCATATACAGAATTTCCACACGACAAAAATTAGTTCGCTGTTAAAGTTTTTGTTGTAACTTCAACAAAAAGAGTATCAGCAAGACGAAATTATAAGCTCAAGAATTTTGACAACTATTGTTTTTTGTGATGCAGTCAAAATTTCAAAAACATGGCCCATTGTTGCCAACAGCACTATTTTTAAATTGTATTTTGCTACATGTGTTGCTCACCACGTGTCGCCGATGGTAAGGTCTGGTTTGAGGGAAGATGAAAAGCAGTCGTGCAGACACGGTCACAGCTGGAACGGCGTTCAGAGGCCGGGTGAGCGGACGCGCTTCACATGCGCTCCGCAAACTTTGTCCTTTACGACCGGATTTACTCTTCCCAGCCGTCTGAAGCTAGTGTCATCAGCCTCCGCTTCTCGCCAGGAACCTGCCGATACCAACCGTTCCCGATATGGACCACCAAATTAAGAGGCAAGTCCATATCTTTTCATCACCCGCTGCTCTGAGGCTAAGCCTCGCGTCGCAGCAGCCGCCGATCCCTAACGCCGCTAGAGACGAAGCTTCGCGCTCGGACCACCGGCGCGTCGGCGCCTCGACGGCGGCATGGAACCCATTGCAGTAGAGGGAGAAGACATATCTCTCTCGGAACTTACCTCTACTAACGGCTGGAAATCAGCGCACGACAAGCAAAGCGCCAATCGCAAATCCCCTCCTACCGTTACTCCGAATCTGCCTCAATTAGGTCCAGGCGGGGCGCCGGCCCGGCCGCCCCAACTGTTTTCCCTACGCTACCCCAAGCTCCCCATCGACGACCATAAGGTCAACCTCCGTCCCCGTGGCGGCCTCAGCTTTCCGACCGTTAACGGCGTTGTGCTTCGCGATGCCATTCTGCAAGCAGCCCGCCTCGGACCTCAAGAGGCCAAGCCCGACACAGTCACCATCAACACCCTCCAACATCTCATCCTCATCAACACTCCCGACCCGCAGCGAAGACTCCGCTACCTCAATATCAAGTTCATACTGATCAAAGGCACCGCCTTCGACATATACTTACTCCTACCAAGCGGCACCGGAGGACTGCGCCCGCGGCGTGGTCCACGGGGTCCCTCTTGTCCACTCATACGAAGACATCAAGGACCGTCTCAGTCACAAGCGGAGCCCTCCCATCCTCGACTTTAGACGCATCGGCTCGACAGAGTCCATCATCATCCTCTTCGAACAAGACTGGGTGCCGAAGCACATCTACTACTCCTCTGTACTCTATAGGCGCTACCTCTCCAAAAAAAAAAAGATGACCGAGCTCTGCCGTAACTGCGGCGCACTCGGCCACCGTGCGGATGTGTGCCTGGCTCCCAAGCAACGCCGCTGTCTCGGCTGCGACTGAGTCGAACCCCCTGAGGACCACTCCTGCAGGCTGAAAGGTTTGCGGTAATGCACACCTGACGGCGGACAGAACGTGCAAGGCGCGCTTCCGCACCCCATACCTCGTCAAAAAGAGGTACTGGGATGCCAAGCGAGTCGCCGAGGCAAACGCCAGCCAGACTCCCACCAGTCAGGCTCTACACCAACACTGCAGCCGCTCCACGACCCGCAAGCCCCAGGCCCCGCAGCTCACATCGAAGTCATTTCCGGTGTTTGCAGCCTGCCGCACCGAAACAGCCTTTCACACCTAACAAGCCCAAGGCCCGGTCCCGCTCCTGGACTGGAACCAGGCTACCACCACCTCCAGCCCACCGAGACCACCTGGCCAGGCACCCGGCCGCTGCACCAATGAGGTGAGCAGGGCAGGCGTAGTTTCCAAGGGCTCCGCCAACCCCCTCTATGAAGAGCTGCTGGGGTCCGCGCGCAGCTCGCCTCCCTCCAAACCACCAACCTCCGCCTCCAGGCACAGCTGCATTCCCACCAGCAGGCCCAAACACCTACCCCGGCACCAGCGGCCCCGGCCGCTCCTACGCCCACTCTTCCACCGCCACCTCTCCCTACTCGCGAACCGCCGGCCAAGAAGCGGGCCGCAACACCCACTACCTCCCTGACCACACCAACCCCGGCCGAGGGAACGCCAGCCCTGCCTCCCAATTTCGAACAACTCATGGAGGCGAGAATTCAGGCCGCGGTGCAGACGGCTATCCAGGCCTTCACAAATCAATTCGCCAACCTCACTACCGGCTCGACGAATTTGCTCGTCAAATTGACGAGCGATTTAAGGAGCAAGAGGCTCGGCACGCGACAGTCGGTGCTGCCATGCGGCCTAAAAAGAAAGCCCGGCTCCACACCGTCTCGAACACCTCCACGGCAAACGACAGCTTCAGTGATGGCGAGACCACGCACTAGCCTCACCATCTGGTAGAGGAACTGTCGAGGCTTTGGTTCCAAGCGGGGGCTGCTTCACCAGTTATTAGCTCGGGCAGACGGCCCCGACGTGCTCGCGTTGCAAGAGCCCTCCAATCCCCTCACCGTGCCAGGCTACCAGCTACGTGTCCATCGTCCCCTTTACTCATACACCCCATCGGGTTGCATTTCTTGTACGCCGTGCGCTTACTACTATCTCCCACCCCTTAGACGTCCCCGAAATAGATCATCTCCTCATCGAACTCGTGCCGCAGCGATCTCGGGATACTATAGTCTCTTCACCCTCAACGTATACAACCACCCCAAGTGCCATGACCGACTATTCACGCTTGCTAAGCGAGCAGCACACAAATGCTCCCTCCTGATTGTAGGGGACTTCAACGCCCCGCACACGGCCTGGGGCTACACAGCCGACTACCCCAAGGGGCGCAGGGTATGGATCGCCGCTCAGCAGGCCGGCTTCTCCCTTCCCACAGACCCCACCACCCCTACTCGCACCGGGAATAGCGTCTGCGCAGACACAACTCCTGACCTCACCTTCAACCAACGCCTCCCTCACGTTGCGTGGTGCAACAAACACCCAGGAGAATTTGGGTAGTGATCACTACATTATCGAGATTCTCCTACAAGCAGCCCCAACACGTAGACCCTCTCGTGATGCTACCATCACGAAGTGGGACTCGTTCCGCACCTCCCGAGCAGCCCGCGCTCTACACACCATCTAAGAGATACCTACTTGGTGCGACCAACTCCATCGTGACGTCCGCGCCGTGAGTCGCCAACTGCCAGAGGACTGCCCTGCAGACGCGATGGATTCCCATCTCCTGCACCTACGGGAGCCCAAGGCGGGTCTCGAACGGAGGTGGCGGCGTCAGCGCTGGAATAGAACTCTCAGACGCCGGCTGGCCCGGCTCAACAAGGAGATTGAGACGCATGCTGCAATTCTGTCTCGCCAAAATTGGGAATCTCTCCGTAACAAACTGGACGGCAACATGAGCCGGCCCCAGACCTGGAACCTATTATGCCATCTCATTGATTCGACTCAGTCCAAGACACACCAGAAACACAACCACATAAAGCATTTACACACATCCGAGGCCTCCCCGCAGGAACTCCTCGAGGAGCTTCGTGATCTCTTCTTCCCCGCATATCCCTCCGCAGACCACCCTGACTGCACAGGCTCCCCCAACGACCTTCTCGACTAACCGGTCACCGAGGCAGAAGTGAGGGCAGAACTTCAGCGCCTCAACGCGTCCTTAGCTCCTGGCCCCGACGGAGTACACAACAAGGCACTCCGCAACCTCGATTCCCCCTCCGTCAAAGCCCTAACCGACTACTTCAACGAATGCTGGCTGCGCGGCGCCCTCCCACCTCAGTGAAAAGACGCCAAAGTAGTCTTTATTCCCAAATCCGGCAAACCACTTCTCCCCGCTAACCTGCGTCCCATCTCTCTTTCGTCGTGTGTGGGCAAGCTCATGGAGGGCGTTCTCCAAACCTGGCTCTGCCGGTATTTGGAGAACAACCTTATGCCTTCGTGCATGCTTGGTTTCCGCCCGGGCTTGTCCGCACAGGACGTCTTTCTACAACTCAAGCACCACATCTTTGAGTTCTCCGCGGGCGACACCAAGGCTATCCTCGGCGTCGACCTAACAAAAGCTTTCGATTACGTTACCCACGCAGCCATCCTAGAAGGCTTTCACGCCCTAGGCGTAGGCCTGCGGATGTACAATTACGACCGCGATTTCCTCTCCGAACGAACATCCCCGCCGCGGTGGCTCAGTGGTTAGGGCGCTCGACTACTGATCCGGAGTTCCCGGGTTCGAACCCGACCGCGGCGGCTGCGTTTTTATGGAGGAAAAACGCTAAGGCGCCCGTGTACTGTGCGATGTCAGTGCACGTTAAAGATCCCCAGGTGGTCGAAATTATTCCGGAGCCCTCCACTACGGCACCTCTTCTTCCTTTCTTCTTTCACTCCCTCCTTTATCCCTTCCCTTACGGCGCGGTTCAGGTGTCCAAAGATATATGAGACAGATACTGCGCCATTTCCTTTCCCCAAAAACCAATTATTATTAATTATTAACGAACAGCCACACTCACCATGGGCGACCATCGGCTGTCCGGCGTCTCACTGGGTGCACGGGGAACCCCTCAGGGTGCTGTACTGTCTCCTATCCTCTTTAACATAGCCCTTCTCCAATTCCCCCACCAACTCGCCCAAATACCCGGCATACATTTCAGCCTCTATGCTGACGACATCACTATCTGGGCTAATCTAGGCAGTGACACCGACATGGAACACAACCTACAGTCAGCCCTCAACATCATCGACTCATACGCTCGCGCGCGCGGTCCGGCCTGCTCCTCTTCTAAATCAGAACTCTTCTTCTACCGGCCCAGGCCGCACGACCCCGCCAACCCTCCCATCTCACTCACTCTAGGAGACCACCCCATTCCCCTGGTCTCCAAGATTCGCATCCTGGGCCTCGTCCTTCACTCCCACGGCGCGCATGGCAACGCCATCCAAACTGTCCAGACCCAAGCCCAGCAAGCCACTCGTATCATTCGGCGCGTGGCGAACCGGCGCGGGGGTCAGCGAGAGCGGAACACTGTCCGCCTCACCCAAGCCTACAGCCTACATCACGCGCCGCACGGCGTACTCATTCCCCTACCTCCCCCTAAAGCAGAAGGAGCGGGACCGCATCAACGCACTCCTCATGAGCTGCACGAAGGCTTCCCTCCGCCTACACCCCAGCACCTCTACTACCTGGCTCCTCAACCTCGGCACCCACAACACGTTTAAGGAGCTGGCAGAAGCCACCCTAACAACACAGCTGACTCGCCTGTCGAGTACCGCGGCAGGTCGCACTCTACTCTGTCAGCTAGGCATCACCCCGATCACCCATCCTACCGAGGGGGTTCCCATACCTTCAGATCTACGCTCTCATCTCATCATCCTTCCAATCTCTAAGAACATGCACCCTGTGCACGACGAAGAACGCAGGACAGCCCGCGTCAAAGCCCTGCACAAGCTCTACGGCAACAGTTCCGAGGTAGCCTACGTGGACGCGGCAGCCTACTCGTCGGGCTAGATATATGGCATTGCAAAATCAGTGACGTCACCAATCAATCACCAATTCGATATACTAGTGACGTCACCAGTCAATCACCAATTGGGTTGTTATATCGATTTACTATGGGGGCCACCATCTTTTTAATTCCTAGGACTCCTCGTAATTTCTCGCGGAAATTCCTCGGAATTTCACGCCGAAGGGAAGTGGTAGCAGACCCCAAGAAATCGAGAAACGTGATGAATAACAGCTAACGCTCTTACAACAGCTAATGCTTACAAAATTCTTGCTAGAGGATATTAGCGAAGCGGTGTCCTTTAACATCCGAGGCATACATCAACTTATTAGAGCCCCTTGAGCTTATTCAACCTACTGTGTGCATCCAAATTTTTTGAGCCTGTACGATGTTTCTTGATATTATGCAATTGTTCCTTGTGATGTTTTTATTTTTATATTTGTATTCACAGTATATATCTCTCACCCGGCTTGAATTTGAATCTAAACAAGTTGATCAGCTGTAACTGCTCTGGTCGTGAAATCCGCTGGATTCTCTGATCCAGGACAATGCTTGTACGCTGAGGAGTCGGTAAGACGATTAATGCGCGCCGACCGGTCTCGTTGGCAGCATAAAGCATGAGATTATAAACAAAAACTGTAGCTCCAATCTACGCTGCGAATGTGGTTGGACAGCGAAGCTGCAAAACGACACCCAATTATTCACAGGCGTGGCTCTACAAAGAGCGAAACCAGAGAGAAGTGAAATGTACTTATATTACCTTTCACAACGACGTTCACGACTGCTTTGATCAGTATGATATACACTGAGATTTTCAGTTCTAACTGTAGAGGTATTATTTGCTAAGGTTAAATCAATGCATGAACCATGAATGTTGGTTGCTTGAGTTGCATTGGTGTAACGGTGTTCGCATTGTTCACACGCGCCTTATCATCCATCATGCGGTTGTGATGCTTGTTTTGTGTTTTTTCTTAATGAAAACGAGTACTGAGCTGTGTGCTGCATGCCTGTTTTCAAAGGAAATTTACTATATATATATATATATATATATATATATATATATATATATATATATATATATATATATATATATATATATATATATATATATATATATATACATATATATATATATATATATATATATATATATATATATATATATATATTACTGAAAACTATTTAATTTTATATTTTTATTTCTGTTCTTTTAAATTTTTTCCGCATTACGACTGCTTTATGATCAGTATGATATACGAATTCTATGCTGTTGGGTACTTTTACACTCGGAGTAGCATTCAATTTTTAGCCTGGCGTTTTTGCTGACGACGCCGACGACACGAAAATTTCCTTGGAAAGTAGAGGCATACAGCTTCGCTGTAAGGCAGGCCTTTACTCTGACATTTCTACTGTGTCCTGCCCTCAAAATACAGTGTAAGAAATACCTGTCTTGTTGGAGCAGTGGAGCTTGTTCTCATCGCTGTTCATATTAACGCGAAAAAAATACATGCACATAAATGGGCTCTGTGCATTTTCACCCTGTCCATTGACCGGAGAGCGAGTTTCCATATTAACGAGGCGTAAATACATTGAAAAAGTTCGGTCCCCAGAAAAACTGTCTATAATACAAGTCGTCCATATTAACAGGGGCCGACTGTACTCTAGACGCCCCTGGATAAAGAGGCTGACTCGCGTGGCATGGTTTGACGTCTGCTCTCCTTCTCATCTCGGCTGCGCTGTTCCGCAACATGACACCTCGCGGCAATAGAGAGTTCGCAGAGAGTTTCAGCACCGCCGTACGGTAAACATGGTAACTACAGTAGTTGCGACCGTATGGCAAATGGGGGTAGGCAAGCCCGGCGACGGTACCAATGGCAACGAGTTACCGTACATTCCATACGGCTGTACGGATACGCTAAAACTCAAATTTTCATAATGTTTGAGTACGGAACCGTGGGCAGTGCTGTAGAATTGGCTCCAGTGGCTTGATGGCTACCGTAGTTGTTTTCCAAAAAAGTGGATTAAAAGTGTTATACGGTGTGTTTTTTCACACCGGAACACGAACATCATCACCGAACGGAGTGACTACGCGCAAACCACCTTTTGTTTTTTAGAACGAAAAGCTCTGCTCCTTCCATGCTGAGCGTCAAGGTCAACTAGCTCTTAGATTTGACCTCTAACGGGAGCGCGCCGCATGCGACTGATGTCATGCCATGTGACTAGGCGACGCCACAGCTGCGCGCTTGGCAGTCACGTCCGCCGCTGCGCTGGCTGCTGATCGGCCGCTCCGCCTCGCCAGTTGTGACATGTGATGTGTCACGTGATTCTCTCCGTCACGACCGCCGCTCTGGACGCTCACTCTTGCACTTGTGGCACGTGACGCATCACGCAATTTGCTCTCGCTGAAGCCTTGAAACAATAAATATGAACCAAAGCTAAGCCGTGTCTAACCGTGCTTTACAGAGCTTTCCCACGGTGCGGGATTGGCCAGGGTTTGGAGCTCTGTATATCTTGGCCCACGTGAGTTGAGCCACAGCCACTTTTTTTTTCTCTGATGTGCGCCCGCAGCCCCGTCCACAAATTTAAGCAGGTCTCGCTGCCGCCACCGATTGACCAGGAGAACTGCGACGTCATATCGGAGGCTTGCTTCAGTGCTCCCGCGACTAGCAAAAGTAACGCGCTCTGCTGCCCTGCAGACGTGGTCTCCTGACAACAGACTCGCTGATTAAGGACTGTTATAGCGCACACTGGTGCTTGTAATTTTCCCGTATGCTCCTGAGCGACCATATATTATTCAAAGATGCCGCAAATTACTCGGGAAAAAGCAGTTAAAGAAAATGATGTCAGGTATTATCGTACATAGGATGACAGTTGTCCCACGTGCGTGCTCTGGTATATTTTAAATGTAATATTAGAAGCCGTAACAAAACCTGCACGATAAAGTAGCCGAATGCTGGCCTCGCGACTGGAACGAAAGGGCGGCTGTGCCACAGCACGATCCGCTAATCTGCTTACCTTCGTGATGAAGGTACTTGCTCAAAATCGTCATCCTTGGCCTCCTGCCGCGGTTTCGACGGCCGGGACACCCGGCATCACAGCACACATCCTGTGGCCACACCAAGAAGGCGAACTGTGTGCTCGTCGCCTGGCCGCCAACGACGCTGGCGGCGCCACCTCCCGAATACCGTACCAAATGACCTGCATCGGCAGCCTCATTGTCACCGACAGCACTCGTCAGCTATAAATCAGCGATACCTACCTTCGGCACATTGTGGCTATGCCACAATGCTATGTGGCTGTGCCACTACATGAGCCGCTAGTTCGCTTACTTGAAGGTTGGTGCTCCGTTACACCCTTTTCACCAAGAAAATTAGTAATGATTGCCTGTACAGTTATATAGCCCGCAGCACATCTTCTGTCTTTCTGTTGAATGCGTCAACGCCATTCGCGCGTTGCTGCTGATGTCAGGCGATGCTGAAACAAATATGGGTCCGCCTACTGCCACCGCTGTTTTGCGGAACTGCAGAAGTTGACCACTGCTCAGTCAGAACTTATCTCCGAGGTCCAAGGCCTAAAAAAATCAACTTGTATAGCAATAGATAAAACGATATATCTGCCTATCTGCCCTAAACAAGCGAATACCAAACTTAGAAACCCAATGTGAGTGTGGTAGCGTCCTGCGAAAAGAACACGAAACACCCCGTACTAACACTGCTAGAACGACTCATCATCTTTTTGAGTTACACGTGTGGACGATCTCGAGAACCTCCGGAGAAGAAATAACCTAGTATTCTATGGACTGCCCCGACCCAAGTGAAGGATAATCTTACGAACAAATAATCACCAAGCATTGCCTTGAAAGCTCGAACCTGATAATCGAACCTGAGGACATACAGCGCGCACTGCCATGGTCGCCACAGCACTGAGCTCCGAAGGAAACGGAGTATTCTTTCGAAAAATTCCCCAGCTTAAAGACGTAATTTCAGTATTGGCGAGAGAGAGAGAGAGAAATAACTTTTATTCGCACCAGTAAAAAAAGACGGGGGAGCAGGCTTTAGCCTAAAAGCCCGTTCATTCCCCTAACCACCGGAAGGAATCCCTTTGGACTCGGCGGCGCGGTCTGGGCGAGGATTTTTCTCGACCCGTTCGAGCCCCGCCACGGTGGCTCAGTGGTTAGGGCGCTCGACTACTGATCCGGAGTTCCCGGGTTCGAACCCGACCGCGGCGGCTGCGTTTTTATTGTCAGTAAAGCAGCTGAATGGGCTAGTTGGTTTTGCATCTTGGTGAAAAAAACAGCGCACAAGCAGACACAGACAGAAAGAAGGGACAGCGTCAGCGCTTGTCCCTTCTTTCTGTCTGTGTCTGCTTGTGCGCTGTTTTTTCACCAAGATGCGTTTTTATGGAGGAAAAACGCTAAGGCGCCCGTGTGCTGTGCGATGTCAGTGCACGTTAAAGATCCCCAGGTGGTCGAAATTATTCCGGAGCCCTCCACTACGGCACCTCTTCCTTCCTTTCTTCTTTCACTCCCTCCTTATCCCTTCTCTTACGGCGCGGTTCAGGTGTCCAACGATATATGAGACAGATACTGCGCCATTTCCTTTCCCCAAAAAACCAATTATTATTATTATTCGACCCGTTCGACATGCACGGAAACAACTTGTGGTTTCCGCCAGAACCAAATCTGTACCATTTTCTCTTCGATACTAAACCCTGCACATCGGACCCAAACATATATTTGCCCCATGGTGATACACAGAGTGTTAAAGAAATCTCGTAGGAATGATTGCGCGGTCAAAACGCGCTCGAGCAGCAGCGCACTAGCCTTCGAGTTAATGTTTCCTTTTCGATAATCTACACCAATGTACGCAGTTTCCTTACAAAGCCCGAAGCTCAATCTTCTCTCGTCTTCCGGCAGGAACATATTAATCTTAACTGAAACGCGGCTAACACGCGACGTCGCAGATAATGAAGTTTTTAGACGCCTTGCCGAATTTTGTCGTTTACCGCAAACACTTCCTCCTCTGATCATTAGTGACGGTCAAGGCACACTAAGACACACGCGGAGATGTTCCTGTTGCCTTTAACAATAGAATATCTTGTTCCTTTATTAATACTACTTCATATTTAGAAATGTTACGGCTAAAATGCAGCGATCCACCCGAAACCGTTCCACTTAGCGTCTGCTACAGGGCACCCAGCAGTAACCCGGGATTCGTGCATAAGCTAAACCGTGAACTCGTCCACACTAGGTTCCAACAAGGGAAGGGGGGGAGGGGGGGCTTCTGCGGAACCCAATCTGCAATCTTATTGTTGCTGTAGCAATAAATGCCTTCTTTGTGTCAACCAGAGTGCCGTTCCTTTGTTCCCTCCCAGAGCAAAGCACTACCGTAGTCGGCGTGCGCTTCGTATCGCTCGCGACCACGGGGTCAGGTCCGGCGTTTTTGAACCGCGTCAGCCGCGGTTAAGCGGGAAGGACGTATTTATCCCTCTAATTCAACCCAACAACATACACGTCCTTAAGATATTTGAGACCAATCCGAGCAAGCTAGCACAAAATGGTCTTTCACCATGCCGCTTCCGCGTGCTTACTGAGCAGCATATAAGCAAGAATGAACGAATGAATGAATGGACCTGAGCGTACTGGGGTGTTTGAATTACCCGCGCGAGATCCTATGCTGCGTCCTCACGACTCACAAGTTCTAGAGGTGTGAACTGAGGCATCGGCGCGCCGCCGCCGACCGTCCTCGTTGCGCCGCCGCAGCCGACGCAAACTGATCGGCGCGCCGCTACACACCCTAGTGCCGCCGCCGCCGCCGACGTTTTCACTCGGCGCGATGGCGCGCTCTCTAAATATGAATATATTTTTCCCCGCAAATCTAGCTGCGATTGAGATGTGGTTTTGTCTTCTTTAAATCTTTTCCCTGTCTGAGGCATATAATCATGTCAAGGAGCCAAAATGTCAAGTGTGTTGCAATGAATTAACACAAAACACAAAAGCAACCCTGCTCTCCGCGCGTCTGCACATGCGTATCGTCACCAGACAATTAACGCAACGTGGCATTCCGAAACTTCTTCAAAAGCGCAACGTGGCGCAACGAGAAGAAGCAACGGTTTCGGAAAGTCGAAATCACGACTTGAGGTTCGCGGGCACTGTGGCTGCGGGTGGTATCGGCGATATGTCCCAAAACGACATCAACGCATCGTAACAATCTCAGCTAGAAAAATGTTCACCTGCTGCAGAAAAAAAGTATTTTATTTCTTCTTCATCCCGGGAAAATGCCCTTATACTTATGCAGGTACTTTAAACAAATGGCGATTAATATTCAGAACAAGTGATTTCACAAACTGTCCAGACAGAAAGGTTTGTGTTGTAACATCTACTGATTGGTTGACAGGTAACCGGCTGAACCAAGCAAAAATTGGTCATAGAAGAGCTCTGTTTCTTTTTACGTAAAGAATGATGTATAACCACAATCTCATTTATAACCAGTGGAAGTACGATTACCATATCAAGTGTCACGTGCGTCGGAGCCGGCTTATCAATTCTAGACGAATTGCACTGACTCTGCGCAATGGAAAAATACCTGTACAACCAAAGGATAGCAAAAAAGAAAAAAATTACGACCAAGACTCAGAAAACAAGAAAGGTTCTGCACGTTCGTGAGCATGAACTGTATAAGCACAATCAACATACGCGCTTGTGATATGTGCCTAATTTAAAAAAAAATATTGCGCCAAAAAAAGATTTACAGAACATTTTGCATTTCTCTCACCATTCAACCCCTATATTCTGTGTTCATAGCCCTTAGTACGAAAAGTCCTAAAATTTCAACCAGTTTAGCAAAGAAGGCTGTAGCGAAATAGCTTTTTAAGTTTGTGGTTTAGCTTTCCACCCGGCGCCACCGTCGAAAAATGGCCTTGCGCCGCCGCCGATGAATATCAGGCGCCGCGCCGCCGACTAGAAACGATCACAACTAGAGGTGTGCGCCGACATGCCGTCGTTGTTCGTCGCTCGTGGAGAGCATCCGAGCAGCCCAAACCGGCCATCCGACGTTAGAAAATTTTAACTGCACCTCAAGTCTCAAGACTCTCATCTACTTAACTGTTGCGAATCAAGTTTGAATGAATAATGGTCCAAAAGGGAATATGAGTACATATGAAACATGAGAAGGAAGAGGTGTGTTTGTAGGCGCAGAAAAAAGAATGAAGAACACCTCTGTGCAGTGACACGGCTGTAGTAGGCAGTGCACAATGCAAAGAACAGGAGCACACTGAAGCAAGTTCCATAAAAAAAAAAAAAATTGATGCCAGTTGCATTTTTGAAACTTCAAATTTTTGCTTTTTGACAGGGCAGCCAGAGGTGCAAGTCACAGGCAGAAGAATGAAGCAGGTAGTTCACAATGCTGTATCTTGGCTCATTTTTTTTTTTACATAGCCAAGATACATTTTTTTGATCAGAGGTGCTTTGTTTAGAGTAATAGTTTAACAAAAGATATCTCTTGTCCCTTTAAATTAAGGGACCCTGAAATGGTTTCGATGGGCATATTCTAGTGCAACAGATCTGTAGAGATGGTCTTTGTGGGTATTCGAGTCAAATTTGAAAGCTCTGTGTGCACCCTGTTGTTTTAGAAATAATTTTTAAAAATCGCTGCTCGCAGTAGCTAGCAACCGATTAGGGCAACACACCCCACCGTCCCCTTCCCCGATGACGTCAGTTGGCAGACGGGGCAAGTGGAAGGTTGGCACCTCTGCCCACTGACATCATCGGGGAAGGGGATGTGCAGTAAGGTGTGCCCCCCTTAATCGGTTGCGAGCTACTGCGAGCTGCGATTTTTAAAAATTATTTCTAAAACAACAGGGTGCACGCAGAGCTTTCAAATTTGACACAAATAATACCCACAAGGACCACCTCTACAGATATGTTGCACTAGAATGTGCCCATGAAATCATTCTGAGGTCCCTTTAAATATTGCTTACAGTTTGCAATTGAGTGATATGAAATGTGCATAAACAAATCACCCACCAGGTCAAACAAAGTTGAATAGCACTTGCATACAGCAGTGATGTGTGAATAACAAGAGAACAGATTAGCTTAAGTATGTAGCACCTAAACGTTTATTTAGCACAAAACTGCACTCACTGATACATAACTGCAACCACAAAATCCAAGACATATCATAACAACACTCTCAGCAGCAAAATGACAATAACATTTGCATAGCTGCACTCGGTAACAGTTTTGCAACCTTTGACACAATGTGTATACAGCAAAGCTCTACTAACAACAAATAAAAACGAAAAACGTCCAGCAATGGCATAGTTGTTTAACAAGCAAATGCACACTACAGCACATACATTTCTAAAAGTAGTCCAGCAAAAATGTTTTTCTCTCGGTCCACATTCCTTCTAACGTGACATAGCCTAACTTGAAACAAGATATAATAATTTCTGAAATATGTTTCTTGAGTGCTTTAAAGTTTGTTACATACTTAAGCACTAAGCAACCACATTATTAGGAGGCCTAATTCTATGATTTGGAAGCACAAAAAAGGGATACGTTCAGAAGATTGTTATCGTAATCATTCTATTTGCACTGCAGTTGCAAAGTATGTGTGAAACTAAAATTCATATTTGCAGCCATTGCCCTCTCAATGCTTGCATGGCTCACCAGAAAGCATGGATACAGCTACAGATATGAAGTCATATGAACACTAAAGTGAAATCTTTTCAACATGGATAAAAAGTTAACACAGGAGGTGTTATATTAAACATTCTTACATGATGCACCAAAGAAACTAAACACAATTTAGCAATTGTCACTCTGCAGCATAAACTGAACTCTGTTTCCATTTTAGTAGCACAACAAAGCTCCAGTACCATTTTAGGTGTCTGGGCAATAGCCTTTTTTGGTGATCACACTTGACCTAAATTAATATCTTGCATTCAGTTTCATTCTGATTCAATGCCAGAGGTGCTGGAGCAAAGCAAAAAATTCAAACAATGATGGCAACCTGGAAAACAACTACTGTCTCATAGTAAAAAAAAGACCCCAATCTGTTCTGCAGATGCAACCGACAGATAGCAACCTTTTCCCCAGTACAATCAGATGTGCTCTAACTCCACATGATTTTGTGCTTTAAAGGATAATTTAAGAGTCCTTCACAAACCTCACCTGCACATACATGGCAATGACATTAGGAAAACAAGATGTGATTAGCCAAACTCTCAAATACCTAAAGTTTTAATAAATAACTGATGAAAAAAAATGTGCACTTCATTGATGCCTTGCATAACATTTGGCACTTGCACTTACGTTCTGTTTGAGTTGGAGCCATGGTGTCACTGTTAACACCTGGTGGAGGTAAAGTTGATCCCTCAAGTGGTCCATCAACTCCTCACAGCTCACTCAGATGCCACCATATCATACCATACACATAACTGATAGCTTTAAAAAGACAAGCTTAAAAGGTAAGCCTATAAAATGTTCCTAGTGTTTAAAGTGCAAGCAGTAACATCTAGTAGCCATGTCCATACCGGAGCAAACTAGTAGCAGAAATAACATCCATAGAGAAGAACCTGCTTACCTATTTGCATAAAGCTAAGGAAAAAGTGTAGCAAACGTCTCTGACGAAGCCTTCGTGGTAGCAAGCTTCCTGACACGAAGGTCAGCTTATGACCCAAGTAGGTAGCCAACGACAGATAGCTCAGGGCCATGCAGCCCACACTTATGAGAACTTTGTGTACCATTGAAAATAAATCAATGAATAAATGGTTAGAAGTGCCCATCAACTCAAAAGTGGGAGGAGAATGATGTAGGACAGTAGGTAACCATCCCCTCTGAAAACTATCTTAGGCTGATGCACCAAGCCCATAACCTACCACTGCCTAATTCACAGTTCAGAGCAGTATAAAAGTGCCTTCTCCTTGCATGGCCAACTGTTATCTTATCTCATATTGTGTGAGCCATAGCAATGTTGATTTCCTTTAAAATATGTGTTGCAATAAAAAACAGCACAAGACTGGTTCCAAAAGGACAATATACACAGGAAAAATTAGGCATGATGTGCGTCAGTGTTTCAACCGAAAGTGCTCGGGAAAAACCGCCAAAGAAATAATTCAATGAAAAAGATTTAAAACAGCTGTTTAGTGCAGAATGTGACTAATATAAAAATTGCAACCCTTTAGTGATTACACTAATCCATCTATAACATTGCGCATTATTGCTTAGCCCTTATTCTGGCTTGCCACACACGGCAGCTGGTTGCTCGAAAAGTTAATTTCGTGTCGAATCAACACAGGAGAGGAAGTGATGCAGTAGAAATTTCGCTCTCTCACCACTATTTTCCATCGTCAAGGCCTTTCACTGCTAAACACTGTTCACCTATTGGTGTCTCTTTAGTGTTGGAAATAAACTTTCCGTAACGAGTGCACGCCACCAGCCCAGCCTTTTGACAAAACACATAGCCATGGAGTGCTCACATCTGTGAACATGCATGAAAATCCCGGGACTGAATTGCTGGGTGGCCATGGAAGACGCATGAGGGCGAATTCAGACAGAATAGAACTGGGTGGCGGCCGAGGACTGAAGTTCAATCTGGCCCATCTTGAACTGAATTCGTTGTAACCACTTCAGGAAGTTGCTGCTCACAAAGGTGGCCTCTTCCCGTGTCTGCACCGGTGGAAGCCAGTCGAGGCACGCCTGCAGCCGCACCTTTAACTGGCTGGGCAACTGCAGCAGCAAGGCACATGGTATCGTTGGCCTTGCCGTCTCCAAGTAGCAGTTTGGGTTACGGACTTGTGCTATAGTATTCGTATACAACTCAAGAATGAGGCAGAAAAATTGGAGGGTACACTTAAGCTTCTCCTTAAGGGTATGGTGCAACAGCATTAATGGGCTAATGCCCATATATGTGAAATTGGTCATTCTCTACATAAGATTTGTACATCCGTGGGAGTCCTTATACCACTCTTGGCGCAGTGGGTGGTGCAGCAGGTAAGCAGTGCACCACTGCCCTGCAACCCTGCAAGAGTAGCAGCATAGGTGGGCCACCTAGATTTCTTCTCTGTGGATTTTTTGTGGATTTTTCAGGAATTTTTTGCTCACGGTCAGCGATGTTGACAACGCCAATGACGTCGGTTTTTCTCCTACACAGGCTCTTTAACGCTATCACGTTAATAATATTACACCAGCTTCTGTGCTTATATGAGTACATGCTTGTACCCAAATTACGTATGAATGCGTACAAAATTGGAGGGGACACTTAAGCACCACCTTAAGGGTGTGTCGCGATAGCATTAGTAGGTTAATGCACATATATATGAAATTGGTCATTCTGTACTTTAGATTCACAGATTCCTGGGAGTCCTCATACCACTCCCGGCACAGTGGTGCAGCGGTTAAGCAATGCTCCTCTGCCCTGTGATGGCAGGTGCTGCCACTGGTGGGGCTTGTGTGACCCACGTTGCCCTTCCCCAGCAACCTCTCGCCATCAATCATGAATAATTAACTGCCCCCTGTCACAGTGGGCAGTCTGCTAACAATCTGGTGGGCAAGTTGCGATGACGCCACAAGGTCACATGAAATAGCTGGCCCACCTAGCTTGCTTCTCTGGGGGTTTTTCAGGGATTTTTTTCTTATGGTCAACGACGGCGACACCAACAACAGATGCCGAAGATGACACCTTCTTTTCTGCAACACGGGCTCCTTAACGCTATTGCGCTAAAATTTGCCTAACAGGAGGCACTCCAATCAATAGCACAGATCTATTCTCTGACATCATGGTCAACTGCTTTTCAACTCCCACAGTCTCCAGCAGATGCACGCCAGGCAGGTGCAAGGCTTTTGACTGTGATGTGATGGCAATAGGTCGACGCCATTGGTCGAAAGGCCTCCTTTTGGGGGGAATTGGCTGCCTCGTTCTTCAATTGTATCCATTTGTAGCTTTAGTCTTTCCTGAGCTACTAACATGAGCAAAATTTTACTGTTCACCCCAGCCAACCTTAGCCAATACTCTGAAAGAAATCTGAATGCAAAGTGTCTTCAAATTGCAACTAGTGTGTCTTGAAATGTTCTGTGTGCCTGGCATGTGAGCTTTTCTTTTCGATACAGCATTTAGAATTCTTCAGTATGCACACAGAGGCACCTGACAACATTTTCAGTGTTTAGATAGTTTCATGCATTGATATACAAAATGCTAGAGTTAAATACATAACCTGCATAAGGCTAAGCACAACGGAAACAACTAGCGATGAACAAGATGTACTGCAATCAAATGAATGTAGTACCTTTCATACGGGTGCACCACAGTCCATTACTGAGCAAAATGGCATGGATATGGTTATGGAAGCATCTAGCTGCAATGTCCATACATAGAGCCAGAACACATATGGTTGTGTTTAAAAATAGGCTTTTTCTGGCTTCCGAATCGAATCGGCACTAGGGCAAATTGATAGTATCTGCATGCCAAGATATGGATGCATGAAACTCAAATTCCCACGCAACCTCTGACATATTGTGATGCTTACGGGCTCACAACATTCCATACCTGTCCTTGATAGCTGTACAGCACAGGTGTCCACATCGGAAGGAGCTGTAAAAATGAAGGGCAGGAAAATGTCATTCCCATAATTAAACAATGCCTGCAGCACGCATAAAACTGCACTTACCCTTGCGAGGACTGTAGAGTTGCATTCCAACAGTGCCTCCATCAAGCTCAAAAAATGTAGGCTCACCATTTCTGCCAGCTATGAAAAAAAAAGTAAAGAAAATGTTTTCGTAAACTCACCATGAAGACTGAAAATGTGCTAGACATCCAAATATGTATGATATTTAATATGTATAAATATGCATATGTTGCAGTACAGCAACACATACGATTCACAAGCACATAGAAACCGTGCAGCCAACAGTTGCTTGGCATTGTTTCCACAATGTGCCTAGCAATGTGGAAAGTTGTCAACTGTACCACGCCGTTTGTCAAGCTCTGCATAGTGGCTTCAGAAGCATGGCTCTTCATTTACATGTCACATTTTCAACATTAATGTACACATTAATGGTGTCCAATAAGCCAAAGGTAGCAATCAATTCTTTTTGTATCCCACCTCAGTCCTTATTCATCAAAATCTGTGGTAATGTTCAGCAGTGCAACCTATGGCAAAGTTCAGTTCTCACAAAGCGTAGCTAATGGCGCATTCCAACTGGCAATCTGGACCGAGTGTTCTTGGTCTGCATTTGAATTCAGATTCTGAGTTATGATTGGACTGCGACAGATATCTTGCTTCTCGGTGCATTTGGAGAGGTGCTCCGGATCGCTGATTAGAATACGGCATAAAAGTGCGAGCTAGTAAGTGTGCTTCCAAATAAAGAGCTATTTGCTGTCAACAATTAGGATATGAAAGAATGCCTTATAAGATAGCTAAATGAAAAGGCCACCAACCATTAAAAAGAAAGTGAAGAAAACTCAATCCAATTTGTGTTCTTGGTAAAAACTGATTCTGTGATTCTTTCTGGCTATGTTGGTTTGGTTTGGTTTGGTTTATGTGGGTTTAACGTCCCAAAGCGACTCAGGCTATGAGGGATGCTGTAGTGAAGGGCTCCGAAAATTTCGACCACTTGGGGTTCTTTACCGTGCACTGACATCGCACAGTAACCGGGCCTCTAGAATTTCGCCTCCATCAGAATTTGACCGCCACGGCCAGGATTGAACCCGCGTCTTTCGGGTCAGCAGCCGAGCGCCATAACCACTGAGCCACCGCGGTGGCTTTCTGGCTATGTTGGTATCAATGAAAATGTTTAAATGTTGTTTGGCAGCAAAAGACACATTTATTGCTGAGAAAATTGGATTTAAAATATCACTTTAAAATATTTATAATTTTAAATTTAATAATTTAAAATATAATTTTCTCTTTTTTTTCTCCACCCTTTGATTCAGAGTCATAAAATCAAGACCAAAAACGGCTAAGTGATCACAGTTTTCAGGCACTTGCGCACAAAAAAACTGTCTTGCCATCACCATTTTCTGCTTGTAACAATAGTTGGTGGTGGTGACACCTGTATTTCATTTTTTCTTTTTACCTCTTCTAATTTATAAATGCTTCTTTTCAGTGAAAATAGTGCCTTTGTCTGAAATAAAGACACTGACTCTGGCTTACACAATGAAAATATACCAGGTGTTTCAGGGAAGCAGGCCATTAATTTTTAAAAATAGGGTTTTTGAGGTAAACAGATGTTTTTTGCAGCATAGTAATACCAGTGTTGGCGGACGCCAAAAACAGGCGACTCACGCTATCTAGTAAAGTGATAAACTAAATTCTGAGAGCTAACTTTTTAACTATTACCTACAGGCACCTGATTGCAATTAGAGATTTGTAGCTGGCTATTAGTAATAGCCATATCAGTTTACACAATTTTGAAAACATGATTACCCTCGCCGCTACGGCTCAACTAATTTGGGTCATTTCTCGCGCCATTTCAAAACCGTGAACTTGTGGGAGAATCATGACACTCTGTGACCCACGTATCACATGACAATCTCAGCCTCTCCTGTACTGCAGTGCT
Source organism: Amblyomma americanum (assembly GCF_052857255.1). Classification (NCBI taxonomy): domain Eukaryota; kingdom Metazoa; phylum Arthropoda; class Arachnida; order Ixodida; family Ixodidae; genus Amblyomma; species Amblyomma americanum. Next base: position 165,835,342 of record NC_135501.1, on the reverse strand, counting down.
CCCCGCTCCTCGTCACTTCACTGCTCCAGTGCGAGCACGGCAGAGGATCATGTTGTACGTGTGTCATGGAGTATCGCGTTTTTATTTATGTCGTTTTGTGGCCATCCGCAAGCATGTGGTTTTTGAATGGCGCAAGAAATGGCCTAAATTATAATTAAGTCACAGCAGCGAGGGCACTCACGTTTTCAAAACTTTAAAGGTGATATGGCTATTACTAATGGCTGGCTACAGATCTCTAATTGAAATCAGGTGGCTATCAGTAACCTTTAAAAAGTGAACTATTTGAATTTAGTTAATCGTTTTACCAGTTAGCACAATTGCATTTTTTTTTTACGTCCACCAACACTGCTATTACTATGCTGCAAAAAGCTTCTCTTTACCTCAAAAACCATATCGTTAAAAATTAGTGGCCGGCTTCCGCGAAATACCTGGTACATTGTAACAGCTGTACAGATGCTGAAGCAATACGTGCGGGAGAGAAAGACCTGTGATTGTCGTTCTCTTTCACACGCACATATCACTTCGTCTTTGCAGGTGTTACAATATATACTATGTTACACTCGCATATATTTTATAATTAGAGCAAAAAATAAATAAGATTTAAAAAAAAATGACACAGCATCTTTACTTCTTGCAGTAAGAAGCACAGGTAAGCTGCTGTGCGGCAGAAAGCTCAGGGTGAGAAAATGCACAAACAGGAGAGAGCGTCTACTAGTGCAAGACAAATGTGGCGTGCACACCTGAGAGTGGCCTTCCTGCAAGCATCCGGGAGAGGGCGCAAACAAGCAGAGAGGGAGGGAGGAAGAGAGAGAGAGAAAGAGGAGCCAAACAACAAGAGACAGTCACCACTGAAGCGAAATGCACAGAAGCGAGTGGGGAGAAGAAGCTGGGAAAAGCGTGCTCAAGCTCGAAGCTGTGGTCGGACACTTGTTCTCCCAAAATCGTGTCATGCAGGCAGAGCGCTTGACAACCGTTTGGGAGCCAGGCCACCACTAACCATGACACATACAGCAGTGATGCGCAGCGCACTACCTTAATCATCAACGGCAAAAATGACAATTTAAAAGGCCAGCTCAGGTAAAGATATGCCCCATATTCTGAACTGTTGAAAAGGGCTGTAAGAGTTTTGTATGCATTATTTAGATCAGTACTTAAAAAGAACACCTCTAAGTTTTGCAAAAACAATCTCCTGTGAGATCAGCTTTACTCCCTCAAACGGTGAATGAATGGAATTCATAGTTTCCAAGGATTTTTAAATCCACAAACATTGAAAAAGAAATTGAACGCCCTTTCAGTATGTCTAATTGTTTTGATTTGTAATATTGTTGAGCCTCGTTGCAATGAAGTTGAAGGGGCACAGTGATCACTTCATTATAGCTGCAGCTTCGTTATAGCCCAAGACGACCGAGCTTCCAAGGAGAATCGTTATTCCTTCGTTACATTCATTATTTCACTATAAACTCTTTCCGTAACACCCTTCCTGCTATGACCGCAGCACATTGGCCTACAGTGTGGTTAAACAAGTGCATATTAAACAATAAACTTATCCTGCAATCACGTTTCTTGGCTGACTTTTCACTTGTGCTGAAATTCATTGCTCCTTTTGCCTGCCATCACATGTCTCAGCGAGCAGCTCTTGTGATCAAAACACATAAATTCCACAAATACTACTACCTGCCTATTACTCCTGTAAAGAAGAAGGAGCTATGATAAAATCCAATACAGCACGTTGCATACAAGCTGCTCTGAGCCTTTGGCACTGCCCAGTCACCACCAATAGTCATAAGTCGCAATGCTGGCCTCTTTGTACAAGCTTTGTAGCAATAAGGAAAATAAAAAAAAGAAAAAAAACCTGTGATGTATTTACATTCATCACACTCCTGTACTTAAAGATGTAAAATCATTTTTGTGCATGACTGCTTTCCTCAATAGAAAAATGAAGAGAATAACTGGGCTGGTTACAAGTCGGAAAAGAAAAACAACTCCCTGACTTTTCACTTATTTCTAGGCAAAAAGTCATAGCGTTGAGCTGTGCCACTTACACCGTTGCCTATAAAACTAAACACGATAAATAACTTTAAGTAAAAACCGAAGCAAGGTAAGTTGAAGTAGGCACCACCCACCTAGCTGAGCATCTCTGGCTTAACACCTCATTTGATGCCGGTATGCATGAGTTAAAAGCCTAGCCAAACCATAAATGAGCGCCAGAGATACCTGGCCACCTTCCACTGTTAACATAATGTAGCACTGTGTCCTGCCATGTTAAATACAGTGTCCGCGCTATGATCCTTTCACAACAAATTCTTTTTTCTCTGGCTGAGAGCTCATGTCCATCATGACCAAATATTTAACTCATGAATTCAAAGCAAGTTGCTCCAAATCCGCAAGCAGAGCAATCGATCATGCACTCAATTAACCACACAAACACTAATTATTGCCTGCAGAGGGAGAGACGAGCTAAAAATAAATTAAACCTGCTCTGCGCTGAGCAGCAGAATTAATAAGTGAACCGCAAAGGCACACAACGGTAGGCCATGTCCAGTTCACATAGAGCAGGAGAGCACTTGCCACTTTGGAGTGGCACACAAGTTGAAGGATGCCTGGTGTGATCTTGATCCAGAAGTCCGTCAGTGTCAGGGTACACAGCTGGCTCTGTTCGCTGCCCGGAGGGTTCAGCGACACCATGTGTTCACAATACATGGTCCACAGCTGTAATGAAAGTTAACACACAGAAGAAAATTTGTGCTACAGCATTTCTGATTAATTGTAGACACGCTTGATTCCCAGTGCCGCAGTGCGTGCAGTTCTTTCCAGGTCAACTATTTCTGAATAAATTGAGTGCTGGTTGTAGGCAAAATTGCAGAGGCTGCTACAAGGCATGCCTGTTTTGAAGGCTTACATGTAGTAAAGACAAAGAAACTTATTAAAAATTTTATATTCATGTCCAAGTCGTAAGACGTACACAGCTTTTTCAGTGCTTTGTTATGGTTTCTCACAAGAATATACACCAGTGCCTAACAACAAGATGCCTGAATTCACCACAAGAAAAGGTAGATATGTGTCTCTTCTATTTTTTTTCAGCAAATTGCTGCTTTAGAGAATTCAAGTATAAAAATCTGTTCAGTTCTGCGAATTTCTCTAAAGACGACACAAAATGTTCAATTCCATGAATTTCACCAAAAAATGCAGTTCATGCGCACAACCTTCTAAAAAAGAAACAATAAAGCAAATCTTAATTATGCTTCTACGTTGTTGAGGCACTTCTAGACCAACTGGTTGTGCCTGAGAACTTTCACCGGCTGATACAAGGCAGAAACAGGACAACCCCTGCCGATGCTGTCACAGATTGTGTGAACTATTTGCATGAAACAGCAAAAATCTGCATGTCATCTTTGCATTGTTAGCTAGAGCATGTTGGCTTAACTAGTTGTCCATGCTTTGGCTGATTCAAATGACCAATCTAAATGAGACCTAACCTCTAAGTGTCAAAATAAATACCCCCGGAACGTGCAGACCAGGCATACTACAATGATAGCACAGCTGATGTCATCAACTTTGTAAAGCGCACAGGAGTTACAAACAGCTTCATTAAAGACATTTTTCTTGTGAAAAAGTGCAGTGAATATGTGTAATACATTGCAAATGTTGGTTAGCCACCCTAACCCAACCTTCAAGGAGTAAGTGAATGATGTATGAAATAAACTGTAGTGAGTCTACCCTTGGTTCGAAAATAAACCTTTCTAAATAATAAAAGCAAAATTGACTTTTATGCCTGTTCGTAATAAAAGGCTTGATATCACGATTTATTTCACAGAATTTTTTTTCTTTTCAAGTGGTAATTGGCTACAACAGCAAAATAATACACTGTACAAACTATTCACAAAATTTTCATTGTAAGCTAAAAAACACATTCACTGAAAATGTTGAAGGCATCACATGACCAAAATCGGAATGAGCAGTTCTGCCAGATGCCAAAATGACCAGAGCATTCAGTGAGTGTCGTATACGCGATCATTACTGGCCTCTCAATGGTTGCCTATGCATGCAGTATACATTCAGCTCTTTTCACCACATCTTGCCATATGCACTAGAGGACACATGCAATGTGTCTTCCGTACATCAGGCTACAGAATAAATCCACGCAGGGAACATTCCATAAAACATCAAATCCATACTTGCCTGACAGAGAATAAATGCATGAAACAGCGATGACATGTGGAGGACAGAAGCCTGAAAGACAAAAACAGGTCATGAACCACACTGACATGAAAATTACAAAAGTATATGTTGTCTTGTTCAAAGCTAATTGTGCCATGGAATAAAATAATAACAGGCAAAGCTGAGAAAAAAACTTCTTGAGTCACGTTTCCATGTAATGGAGTTCTTCCCAACTCCTAACCCTCATCTTAACATAGATGCGCGAGCCTGTTAGATCTATTTCTCGCATTGCCAGTTCGTAAACTTAATGCAAAAAATCAAAAATAAGCTCTTGTGACATTGTGGGTTTTCAGCTTTGTTGATCACTGTGCATAGAAAAGAACTGCAGAGGGCTGCTTATATGTAATGGCAGGTACACCCAACCAGTTAATTAACAGCATCACCTCAGCGCCCAATAAGCCACCGTACACCACTCTGTGACACTGTAGAGCAGCAAAACAGCAGGCACTTTGCACGAAAGTGAGTACTCCCATCCGATTTAATTCCTTTGTCACAGTCTTCTGTATGGCTGCTTCTTCAACACACAGGTGATACTGCTAAAGAACTGGTTGCATGCACATATTGACTTCAATATGAAGAAACAACACTAGGGCAGCAGACATGAAGAATGACAAGAGAATAACTCTGCCCTTGTTCCATCTATGTGCTGTTTGTTCATGTCCAAAACTTGTTACAACGCAGCACTTGCCTTGGACTGCTCGGCAAAGCCAGCCAGGATGACTTGGATGTGGTCGGCTATGTGGCCATTGGCTTCCAGTGGGATGGGCTGGCACACCAGATTCGCAGTGTTGCCAAGCAGGGCACTGTGCATCAGGGCCCCGACCAGGAGCCACGACAGCAGCCGGATGTGGGCCACGCAGTCTATGAACTCCTTGGGCCTGCAGAGCATGTCATTCACCCTAACTGCACTCCCGAGAGCTTTGGATAGCCCCAGCAGCCACTGGGGCTGTCCCTTGTGTGAATGGTCATCATCTTCGTCAACTCGATTACGTCTACTGCACGAAACATGCTCCTCACAGCAATCTTCAGCTACCTCCCCTGTACTGGCCACAAGCGCCCTGTGCCTGTGGATCTTTACATCTTTCCTCAGCTCTCTGCTCGCCTCAACAACATTCTCGTTCATTCGCATATTTGCTCCTTTACCCAACATATATTACATGTCCAACCCAAGTATACTTCTTCTATCTCTTAATTTCAACTAAACAGTCATCAAGTTCCGTCAGTTCTCTAATCCATGCTGCTTTGCCTCTTAATGCTGCACCTATCTTTTCCTTTTAACCACTAGCTGCACAGCATTCAGACCATTTCATTCATCATCAGCTTTCAAGCTGCTGCTGCTATAATACATGCCATGATTTTCATACGACTGCACACTTTTTGCAAGGTAAAGTTGAAGTAATTAAATTTTAGATGCACCTTATTAGTTTCACTTTGTCCAGGTTCACTTTTCTTCAATGACAGGTTTAGTTACCCCGCAGCAAGGACTGCGCTTAACACCTGCACAAGCTGTGCCAGTGGAAAAGAAAGCTACGCTGGCCTCTCGAAACTCTTCATATGAAAAAAAAAAAAAAAACTGTATGCGCATGAATTGACATCTGCTCTGCTAAAAACAGCAGGCTAGTAGATTGCATCCAAAAATGAACTCATCAACAGCTTTGAGTAACTTTCACTCCACGTGAAGACGGTGTCCTCGACATAATAAGCTAACTTGATTTTGTCTCACACTGGCCTCACACCGCCTGCCTCCAAGGCACTGCTTGAACAGTCCCTTGTATTGCAGAATTCCTAACTGCAGATAGGCAATACTGAGCCTTTGGCAGCAGTGAAATCACATTCATGCCACTGTCACATTCCTATTTCCTTTTGTTGCTGTTTTCTCAAAGAAGCACTCTACATGGTCTTCACTTGGTGGGCAACATACCCTTGCTGCAGCGAAGAGGGTGGGTGGTACAGCCATGGCAGGTACTTCCCGATGGCACGGTTGTCCCTTCCATTTCCCCGAGTGATTTCCAGGGCCAGGTACTGGGCCATGCCCGCTTTCACCTGGCCTCCCAGGGTCTCCTCATTGAGACGGCTTGCCGTACCATGAAAGTTGCTCTGTGCAAAGGTCGAAGGCAGCCGTACATACATGTCACAAGGCAGTCTTGCTATGCTTGGCCATATGGCAAGTTTTTACAACATTGCAACGAATTGGTTGTTATGTAATGGTGCAAAAAATGTCAACGTGCCGCCACATCCTCAAGTGTGCTAGAATATTCAACACCAATTTTATAGAGAAAAGTATACAACAGCTGTATCTTACCAGTACTCACCAATAGGCCAGAAACATGGAGGCTAACGAAAAGGGTTCAATGCAAGTCAAGGACAACGTAGTGAGCCATTGAGAGAAAAATGATAGGTGTAACCTTAAGAGACTGGAAGCGGGCAGAGTGGGTGAGGGAACAAACACAGGTTAACCACATCGTAATCGAAATAAAGAGGAAGAAATGGGCTTGGGCAGGGCATGTAATGCGAAGGCAAGACAACCGGTGGTCCTCAAGGGTAACGGAGTGGATTCCAAGAGAAGGCAAGCGTAGCAGGGAGCAGCAGAAAGTTAGGTGGGCAGATGAGATTAAGAAGGTTTGCGGGGATACGGTGGCCGCAGCTGGCAAAGGACAGGGTTAATTGGAGAGACATGGGAGAGGCCTTTGCCCTGCACTGGGCGCAGTCAGGCCAATGATGGTGATGATGACGATGAATTGTACAGCTTTTTTGTACCTGTGTATTTACCAAGTTTGATGAAGGAACATGTCTGGCTCGTTGACAGACAGCACTGCTTCGTCTTTTGCCTTTTATGACAAAAATAATTCTAAAAAATAAGTCACAGGAGCATAATTAATGAAATGAAGAGCTTAATTATCGGTTGTACAGTGCACATAAATGCAAATGAAAGAGCATTCTAAGAACTTTCGCATGCAGCTTCAATGCCAAAAGTACAGCACTGAGAACAAGAAGAATGAAGACTTGTAGATTTCGTAGCTTTCGCTACTGTCTTCGCCCGTAAATGAGAAAGTTGAAGCTAGATGCTAGAGTGCCATCCCACAATAGTAAGCATTTCTTCAAGTGCTACAGTGAATTAAATTCAGAGTCGGCACAGTGATTTCCAAAGACAGGCATTTCAATATTGGTGCGCATTTACACTGGAGCACTAGGACAGCGAAGGCTAGCTAGTACTGCTTCTGACCACCACGAAATCAGCTTGCAGTGTAATAGTGTCAAAGTAAACTTGAATGCGTAAGCAGAGCTACTTCAACAAGTCACTGCAACTAGCTTAGTAATTTAGTGCACATAAGAACAAAGCAGAAAGCTAGGCTAGGTAGTCCGTTTACAGCTTGTAAACAAATCCTAGCACGAAAACCAGACGAAAACAGAAAGGACTCTGACAGGACCATGCAGTCTCACCTTTTCTTTATTCTTTCATCCTGTCGAACATGCAAAGATTCTGTCTCTGCACTATGAGACAAGTGACGGGTGGGGAATTCAACAATGCGGTCACTGTACTATATGCAGTCAAACAAACCAATAGAATGAGTGCATCAAGAAAACATACTCAGGTGAAAACTAACAATCTAGCAGCAACTAGCAACAGCGCCCACAACTTAATTAACAAACACAAGCACTATTTAAAATAAACTGTTATAATTTTTTTGTTTCTGACACATGCTCCTTTCATTCACACACAAGTTGAGTGAGCATGAGGCTAAGTGCTGGAAGCGGACTGGAACCAGTCCTGTATACTGCACCTTGATCCGTATAAGTGCGTGAACATCGGCCACGAACTCGAGCACCTCGTTGAGATTTTGTCGCATGCATTCACTTGCTCCCGTGTTATACTGGAAATAAAAAGGATGAAACAGAGATTTGTGTGTTGCTTTACTTCGACGTGAGCTTTACTTTACTAAACTTACAGTATTCTGGAGGTCTTGAGGAAGCAAGATGTCTTCAACAATCACATTTGGAGACAAGATTCCTCCAGTATCTTGAAGGACAAACTGAAGAAAGGAGGCACATTTTTCAAGAACAGTTGGAAAAGTCCCTAACTGCAAACAACTAGCAAGGAATGAAAAGAAATTACAGGTTTTACCTGGACAAGAACAAGCAAATTTTCATCTGGAATGGCAGACTTGAATTTGAGCGCTTGCACAAGCTCAAATATGACTGTCCGTGTAAAGACTAGCTTATCTCTTTCCTGAAAAATAGAAAACATATAAGTTGAAATATGCAAGACAAACATGGTGAGATGTTGCAGATCTATTCAACTTATCAAAAGCTCTATTATATCATTAATAAAAATGAAGATCAGCTGATAAAGAAACGGAATTTTTATTTATTTTTTTCAGAAATTCCGCACATCAGCTACAGTCAACCCCCTGGCTTGAATTCAAAGAGCAGAATATGCCTCATTACGGGTCGAACACTAGGTTGTCCAGAACCCAAGATTGCTGAGTGCTAAGCATGAAGACTGTCTAAAACCCAATACTATTATGCTCTTCACTTTTTACATTGTCGTCATCTTCTTTGCATTATCTTCTCTTACACACTGCAGCCCAGCGACACAGCCCATCTACACTTCGCAATTTTCCAGCCAGTGTGGCACTGAAAGAGTTGTTGCCACATTCGTGAGAGCAATGAGCAACTTTCATTGCATGATAAATGCGTGCCAGCAAAAATAGTGCAGAAAGTGTGCCCATACAGGCACTGTGCTCACCCTCGACATGTTGCGGTTGCACAGGTGGCACAGTTCCAACAGCTGCTGGTACTGGATAAGAGAATGTTGGATGGCATAACTTAAGATCTTTGAGAATGGGTCCAGGATAGACTGAAAAAGGAGGGAGACAAATGTTGCCGCTACTACCATCTTCCGTAATCGATGCTCGCCAGTGATTTTCATCTATCAGGCAAATCGCAAGCGTGATGAAAGACTGAAGAAGCCAAGATTGGGCGCTCAATGGAATGACGTGGTACCGGTGCCCCTTTTGTATTTCGCACCTTGCAGGTGTTGACGGTTGGCACGCGCAGCACGCAGAGCAGCAGCCGCAGCAGGGGCTCCAGGGGGGTGCCCAGGGGGGCTGCGCCAGGGGGCGCACTGCCGCCGCCGCCGACCGCGGATGGGGGCACGGCGGGCGGGAGGGACAGCAGCAGCTTTCTAAGCAGAGCGTCCAGCTGTGGCAAGAAAGCGGTCCACAGGAGCGCGTTGCCCTCGGGAGCCAGGCACTCCAAGTAAGTGGCCACATTGCCCAGCACCTGCGCCACATATGCCATGTCACACGCCCGTGCAGCGAGTTCACACACGGCTATAGAGCTCTGCACAGAGAACGCCAGAACTCGACATTCCCCTGTGCCCAGCTCTTCAAGGCCTACTGATGAAAGAGAATGCAAAAAAAAAAAAGAACTTGAGGAGCATTGTTGTAAGGTAAATTGAGTTTCAGCATCACTTGCATGCGTACAAGAAATGTGGAAGGCAGGATGTGACGAGAGGATGTGGTCAGGTCACAGAGATGACCCAAACTCCATTGTGACCCACTAGTCATGTCAATGATAAAGGATCATGTGATCTTGCTATATGATAATGTGATTTCATGCGGATGACAGTTATGAGATCTAAAGGGGGGTGTCTGAATGTAACAACAGACTCTGTAAAAGTGCCAAGTGTACCCGTTAGGGAAATGTGGTCAGTAATTTGCTCAACAAGTATGCTAATTTCCTGTATGCACCCTATTACAAACCTGTGGCAATGAAAGGCTTACCAGTTGGATGCAAAGATAAATTCACAGCAAACATGTGTGAAGCAGTTTTACTGGCATTGCAGTACCAGTGGCACTTGGTGAAAATGCTAGAGCTGTCTGTGTGAAAAGCCTCCATCGATGCTCCAGGAGGGCCAGCCACGAGACACCTCTGCATCCCCGCGCTCCCCGTGCTAGGAGGTGGCCCACTAAAGCACCACCCACCATCACTCTCCAGAAAAATTCTGTCACATATGTGAAGCCTCAGCTTAGAGTAAAAGCATTCATTACAGTAAAAGCATCAAAGTGATCATCAAGAATAAACACGAACTGATAAAATTTCTCGCATCAGGTTTCTCGATCATCCTTTCAATATTTTTTTTTGCCTTTGTTACTGAAAGTGGACACTTCCCAAGTTACCTAGGTGCATTTTATGTCTCTGAAGAGAGTTGTCACATGTGAGACTATACAGTACTAAGCAGTATACAAAGTCCACCTATTGATCATTTCCCGTTCATTCTCATAAAGAGCCCTTCCGATGCAATAATAGTCATTCTGGCTAGTAGACTCTCAAGCTAAGCCAAGAGAACCCTCATGCCATTCAATAAAAAGCATCAAAGAAGAGCATAATGGTATACATAAGCAAGACCAATGTCAGCCTTAGTCATAAGCAGAGTGGCGTTTCTGCTGACCAAAGAGCGCCAAGGTTTAAAAAAAAAAAAGAGCATAAAAAGCCACGTATCTCAATAAGCCTTCAACTTGAATCATCTACAAACCAATCTGTCTTAAGCAGGAAACAAGTGAAACAAACGTGGTATGTAGTGTTTCATTTCAAGCTAGGTAAGTTCAAAAGCCTTGGGCTTCTGGCAACGTCTCTGACACGCTGGTCATTCACTCTGTGAACAGCAAAATTTCATGTTAACAGTCATTAATCTCTGGTTGTGAAAAACTCAGCATTAACACACTGCGCGACACACTATCTGTGAAGATGCCACCAACCTGCAACAGCTGCTCTCCTGCCACATGCTTGCGTTCAGTGAGCTCCTGAAACAAAACGGAGTGGTCCGTATGTGACATCTCACCATGCACCGAGACTCACCATGCACCATGCACTGACATGCTGTACCAATAAATGCTTTCTTTATCCTCCAAGAGTGCTGCTGATGTTCAATAACTACCACACTACAGTGATTCCTGAAACTGGCAAAGTCACTGGGATAGCGAAAAAAAAACTGCAGAAGTCAAAACATTCAGCAAAGGGTACTGCACATACAGACAAGGATGAGAAGGTTAACACATCAAGTGCAGAAGAAGGCAGATTTTTGAATTGCGCGTGGTCGTAGATGCGGCATTTCTGAGGGTATGAAACGTGTTTTTTTCTGTTGAATAAATCTGTCGCGAGTTCTGCGCTTGTTGTGTTAACCTTCTCGTCCTTCTCTGTGTGTGCGCAGTACAGCTTTGTTGAAACATCTGACTGACTTACCCAAAAAAACTCTCTTAAAAAGTGAAAACATGCTAAGCGAAACATTTATTTTGGCTGCATTCATGAGCTAACAACCTCTGGCGTATACGAGCCAAAAATTTTGCATCCCACTCCTTCCTGCACTTGTGCTATTGTTTCTGCAAGGATAGCTTGCATGTGGCATTTCAAATTTGCTCTTCACAGCCTGCATTCCGCATATTTTTTAAACAAAGCTCACTTTTCATTTTAACCTGAATCAATGCAGCAATTCTACTGGAGGTACAAAGTAAAAAAGATAATGTACCAACGAGTGGCTGCTCAGAGAAACGGGGTAGGCTAACTAGAATCCAGGTACGTTTTAGATGTATACTATTAGTAGTACAAAAGTCTCCAGGGCTCGTGGATGGCAACCAAACTGCATATCATATCAGCCAATTGGTCTAGAGCACAAATATGGAGGCAAACGGAGACCATCTGTCTGTTCTCATGTGTGGCAGTGAAATCAGATGATTGACAGCACACGTGTACGCCATATCTATGTGTTTACGACTGCATCTGGCATGCCCTGAAAACTGTCTCTGAAAGTGCATTTGTCAAGCAACAATAACTCACCTCGAAAAGTATCATCAAAGGCTGCATCTGGTTGAGCTCGTTAAAATCAGCCAGGGCAGCAGCCATTACCTTGAAGAAATCTGCGTCTGTGCGACAAGATATGACAGAGTTTTTGTTTTATCAATACAGACTACACGGAGCAAGATGTGATCTATTCATCTGTATGGTGCTTCAAAGACACTGTGAGCATAAAGAGGAGCACTGGGCTAGTTGGTTTTGCATTTCACTAAAACTAAACAACAATGAAGACATAATAGAAACACCACACAAACACAACGCTGCATTCTTGTGAAGTGTTTCTCGCATCTACATACTTGCACTGCCGTTCTTTGCAATGTGGACATAAAACATAGGTCAAGTCTACCGAGTTAAAAAACACCAACAGGAGCTGACCAAAACATATTTGCAACCAACAGGAATCCAACTGTTTCCAGCAGTGTTTTGGCCAGTTCCAATTGGTCTTTTCTGACTGGGTATTTAGACTGATGCAACGTGTAATAAGTATAAGAGGTCTGTTGCTGCTTATGTAAACACCAACTAAAGAAAATTATGTAAACATCAACTAAAGTTGTATCACCAGAATTTTCTGCACAATGGAAAGCACTGCAGTAATTCACACAAAAAAGGCTGGCTGACACTGGTAGATACTGGGTAAGAGAAAAGACTCACCATAACGGGAACCAAAACGTATTTCCAAGTGCTTTAGTTATATTTACCAAAAATAGGACTCGCAAAGTTCCAACACAGGCTAAGATGGCATTAAGAGCACTGTATAAGTTTGTAGGTACAAATCCAACAGTATGTACTGCTCTTTTCAAATACTGGTTTTTGTAATGGTGTCATCACTTAGTCTTGATGTCCAAGTCTGTTTAGCATATCAAACAATCTATACATGAGAAAAAAGACACATCCCAAAAAGAAGCTTAACTACGTATATACAAGATTCAACAGAGCCAAAAGAAGCAAAATTTTGCAACCAAAATGAAACAGTTAAACCCCAGTTTTAATGCATCTAACATGTTTATCAGCAGCTGCTCCAGGAAGGATCTTACAATGAACCCAATAATCAGTCCAGAATTCATACTTTGTAGCTTCGAGAAGATAATCTTGTGTATGCCTATCGGGAAGCTATTGGAAATTGTCAAACAGTGTTCAGTGTATACAAGGAAGCCTCAAGCATTCAAATAAGCTCAGGGTTCTGCACACTTAGCGCTCACAATCCTAGAAAATGTTTATTTCACATGAAAGTGTTCTATTGCCAACTAAAAAAACTTGCATCAGAATTTAATTTTTCATTTTCAATGCCAGTTCCAAGTACACTAAAGTCCATGCTTGATATTCATATTTTAGGCTGCTAAGTTGTCAGCTTTTGATGGAATGGCTTTACTGTGCTATTATGCATTTCATTTTATTGACCTGCTGCGGTCTCCTCGTACATCCACACTCACATAATGTCTGAAAAAAAAAAAAACGACGTAAAGGCCTGAAAACGCACTTTCTCCATCATCAAACACTGGTTAGGAAACAAGCACAAGACAGTGGCACACTCACCAAAGTTACCCAAGAATATCTGCTGAAAGATGCCATTGGTGGAGAGTTGGTGCAAGGTGCACCTAATGAACTGGCGTGCGACGCTCTTGCAACCGCCCGGCAGGTGAACGTTGCTGTGTGATAGGCAGTGACATGGGTGCTGACTATATGCATGTGCAAGCTGTCTGCAGAGGCAAAAGCTAGCCGAGTGCGCGGGGCTATGCAATGCCCCGCGGTTGCCAAAAAGAAGAAGAAAAAATGCAGCAGCTTTGAAGCTGTGCGACTCAAGGTAAGAAGCACAGCCAACCTGATGCATTCTGACAACGAATCTTTAAGCTACTACAAAACTGAATAGCTGGTGCCATATTGCAGACACCATTACAAACTATGCAAGAATTCTAAACTGACACAAAAATGAGCCTACCAGTAAGAACAGGCTGGCTTCTATGAAAGGCTGATGTGGTTAAAACAGTAACTGCTGATGCCCACCACCAGAAAAACATGCAAGGGGCATTCATGTGCGCTAAAAAGTGAAAAAAAGAAAGAAAAAAGCAGCTGCTTGTTTCTACCCAGTTCGGTAGGAAAAACAAAAACACCAAGAACACCGTCATCAGCACTGTGTCCGACTTGTACTCAAAAATACAAAAATGCCAGACTGCCTTAAAAGTACAGATCTTAAAAAAGCAACCATTCTCATGAAAAAAACAGGCTGAAAATAAAACAAAAACTGACAGAAGGTCAGAAAAAATGCCCCACTTGTTTAATTTTGACATGCAGCAAAAGTGTAGTTTTTCTGTTCTAAAAGCATCTCAAAAGTGAGCAACGATGCCACAGAGATTTGGAAGAACAGTACAGTTAGAGAAAAACTGGGTAAAAATATCTGTTAAGAAAAATTAAACCATTGATACTCAAAAGGTTTTCTAAGAAGTGGTATAAAAGCCTGCCAAGAACATACATAAACAAATATAGTTCTATCATTCTGGTGATTGTGATAAAATAACGTCAACATGCAAGGTAGCAGTCCAAGAGAAGAGGCATTGTTTAAGCCACAGGCAAAGCAATTACTAAGAGGTGGCGTTGCTGAGCCACGTGAGAAATATGTGGGACAAAAGCTCGTGCACGCGGTCCCTCAGCCAGCTTTACTCACCTCTCATGCTGCCATGGGTAGTAAACCTGCGAAGCAACCCTGGAGGAGAAGAATAAAAAAACATGCATATTATCCCACAAGGCACTACTGATGAATTAAGGAACCTATTGTCATATAGTTATGCGTTTATGATACAGTATTTATTCAAATATTATGCAATTGCTTTTAGCTGTTAACAGACATGAAAAATTGGTCCTCACATAATAATTGAATCAATATCATTTAATAATTTTGTACTTCTTTTCCTGCTCCAAACTGGCAAAAGTGACTCTCATCTTACATTCATGGCAAGCTAAATTAGCATACATGCTGTGATTTGTGTGTGATGTAAGACTAGAATGTGACCACTGAGGGACCAGTAATGCACTGAGATTGCCTCTAAATGGGCAGTGTCTCTAAAACGAGAACAAGACATTTAGAAAAACGTATTCCGTCACCTGTTTTTACAAGTCTTACAATATTGGAGATCATTAGGAGAGGCCTTCAGTTGGCCAGCAGCAGATTTATCAGAGTTGATAACTACAAATGAAGTTAACCAAATATATCTCTGTTGATTTAAAGTGATTTTTTTTGCCTTGCGATTAGGAGTGCATGTCTGTACGTATCAATGGTTTGGAGCAAGATCAAAACTTCTGCTGGCAGATCTGATAAGGAAGTTGCTTTAAACACGCCGAGCACAAAAAACAATCTTGGACTGAATTTAATAGGCAGCATGCACACATGGAGTAAAAAAAGAAAACCATTTCAAACCCCTAATATATTTTGAATGACAACGGTACAAGAAACTGACAAACAGTAAGAGCAAGCTAGGAGACCCACAGGATGAGTGCCAGCTTCCAACAATGTTATCAGAAATGAAAAAAACCCCATCTCCCACATTGACACACAAATGTGCAGAACAACATATTTCACTCTGTTGAGCCTGCAAAATAAAAAAAGAACATTCCCAACACCCTAATCTCAGGCTTTAAGGATGACTCACACTGCAATAACACAGAAGGATTAAGCACACTGTTCAGAAGGTTTTTAATAAATTTTCCATGTTTTGCATGCTCAACAACATGAAAATACATTTTGTTGCTTTGTATGTTTGTTATGGTGTGTGTGTGTGTGTGCGTGTGTGTGTGTGTGTGTGCATGTGTGTGTGTATGTCTCTCTCTTTCGTTTTTAGAAAAATTTACCACTGGCTTCGCGTGTGTTTGTTGCTTTGAGCCGCACATTCCTGTTCAAATTCCTGTGGATTCAAATTCCTGCTTTTTAAGCAAATTCGCTCTTGCACTGTGTCTGCAAACATTACTCAATTGCACATGCACAGGGCATGACATTATTCGTGGCACATTCGAAACTACTTTTGACCTCGCACATAGGTCGACTTTACGTGTCCGTGTATAGGGCGACATCGATTAAAGTCAACCTTCCACATTTGAAAGGTCATTTTTCAAAAAAAAACAAACAAAAAACGAAATAATCAGCAATATAGAGATGTAGTTCTCTTCTGCTCTTGCGGTTAATGGATTTTTTTCACTGCTTGCTTTTGAGATCCACATGTACCGGCTAGCTAAAGCCATTTTGTTTCCCCAACGAAATCTGCCACAGCTAGTAACCTGTACTCAGGAGCTCAAACAAATGGGAGGGGACTAAGGGGCTGGAGGGGGGGAGGGGGGGGTACGCACTTGGCGACCAGTCGCAGAATCTCTGGGAGCAAAGGTGCGGCCAGTGCAGGCTGCCGGTGCACAAAGGTGGCCAGCAGCACAATGCAGAGGCCCAGCTCTTCATCACTGTAGTGCTCCAGGGCAAGGGCGCACTCGGGGCAGCGTTCGGGGACGGCCTCCTCGACTGCTGCCCGTCCCCCGCTGCCCCCGCCACTGCTCCCCGGGCGTCGCTTGCTCGGTGTCGGGCCGCCACTGCTCGGCTCGGACTTGCGTGCCCGCCTGCGCAACATGTGCACGTGTGATGACTGTGGGGCAGTGATCTCGCGGCCTCATGACTACTATTTGGTCAATATTCAAGGATGGCACTTGCTTCCACATGCTTTCACAAACTGTGCATCAATACTTATTTATTTCGGATAAATTAAATATGTAGCAGTGTGCCTCATCATCAAAGGAGCTACCTCTACTCTGCTTTTCAGAAATTTTGAATTGACTTGGTCATACATGATGTGCTCATCGAAGAGCTGCTATGGTGGCAGAATAGGCATAATCTAAAATTGACACGTTTACCCAAGCAAGCCAGTGCTATTATTTCATTGCAGCTAGCCCTTCACGTGCACATTGATTAGCTTGTAAACAGCAACCAGATGAACTTGGCTGATATATGCTTACCAAAACTAAACAAAGAGCCTGCAATCAAGGAAAATGAGTAGCCCATAAATTAGCTCCAATAAGTTAACTCTGAAAAGGAACCTGTCCAGTTCATATGCCGGAAAAATATGTTATAAAAAATTGGAGGGGACGCTTAAGCTTTGCCTTAAGGGTATGGTTCAACAGCATTACCATATATTCGGGACTGGTAATTCTCAACTTCACATTCACAGGTCGCTGGGAGTATGTGACCTAAGTGGCACTCAGGTTGCCAGCGAAGCCAGTTGCTCCAGCCATTTTGGATGTGAAGCTTCAAAAGGTCGCCAAAGTTGACACTGGACAATTTTTTCTGTCAGGGGGTACCAATGTTTTCGCGCTAAGAATACTGAGCCATGTCTTATTGAAACATTGTGGCTACCAAGATAAAAATTTGATCCCATAAAGCATCCATGTGCTACTGTGTTCCCTTTCATTGTAAACAGACTTGCATGTGTCGCAACTCTTTGAACACTGTTGCTAGCATGACTGGCTAGCATGACTGTACTATGAGTCAGAAGTAAAAAGAAGTAACAACCATCTGTATTCCTTTTCTTGATATTCCAAAAGGCGTGCAAAAACACAGAACCACCCTTAGATAAGTCTCTTTTTTCTAAAAACATCAGCACCATGGAAAGGCTCTCCAAGCAACTTGATACCCTCTTCATAACTTCATTAGGAGTCAAGGTATAGCATAAAATCTTGCATATATAACGGACCCGCATATAATACGAGGCGTAATTTTGGTACAGCAAAAACGGAAAAAAAAAGTTTTAATCCGCATATAATGCGAGTAAGGAAGGGCAGTCGGCTTGAAGGCGTTCCGGAAGTCGCAGAAGCCAAACGCCGTTGATTATTTGTGTGTGCCAGTACGCCAGATACGACGCGTGTAGAGTGACCAGCAGGCATGTACTGTATGGAGGCGCCGTGCTCACGTCCACTTGCCTCCTGCACCGCGAGTATGCGCAGACCAGTTCCGGCATATGAGCTGGTACACATGCTTCGAAAGTATCCGTCGGAGCTTCAGTGATCGTCATCACCGGGTGTGCTGTTTTCTGAGAGGCCCTTGTCAGAGATATCTTTCCATAGAAACACATCTTCGGTGCAGTCAAGTGCGTTAGATATCCCGCATTTCCTGAAATAACAACCGGCAAGCTCACTGGGAATGCTGGCCCCAGCGTCCGTGGTTGGAGAGGCCCGTGTCCGGCGGCAGTAACTGCAGGCTCTCCCTACCTCATACAGACAATGTAGCAGCGCTTGACGATGTGCCGATGCTTTCGGCAGCTACGATTACTTTCGTGGTCCGGATGTCATGCGAGGCGCAATCGTCCTTGGCATCGCTATGTCAGGTCAGCATAGTGAAGTGGCGTTGAAATCGAAACTACAGACCTCCGCCACCGCTGGAAGCGTGATGGTGATGGCACTCGATAATAACGAAACTGAAACTGCGGATTTTGAGCGAAGATTGTTTAGATCCGCATATAATATGAGGTGGAAATTTGACATGCTAAAATTTGGAAAAAAAACCTCGTATTATACACAGGTTCTTACAGTAAGGTCAAGCCAACCTTGTATTGACAAGTGCTGACACTAGCTCTGGTAGTCTATGATTTTGCAAGTGAGATAAAAACCAATGAAAAAGAAGCGAATTAAAACAAATGTCAGAAAATTGTAATGACAGCCACCACTCATTCAATGCTGCCCCATACTGGTGCAGTGAAAAGAAAAAAACAAGCCTGCGTACCTGGCAGCCCCTCCTCGAGCGTCAAGGGTGCGCTGAATCTCGACTGTACTCAGGCCTGACTTGCGTTGCTTGCGGGGACGGTAGTGAAGCCTTGTGCGGGCTTCGTCACTTGCTCCTGTCCCACATCGCAAGTAGACAAACAACCACAGTTAGACAGAGTGCCACTCATGCATCATACAATTTATGCACATTCAATGCTTGCAAGAGCACTTCAGGGTAATTGAGGCAATTTGTACATCACAAAAAATGTTGCCGTAGTGCTCATTTCAAACTCGGAGCATGCCTCCTAGTGTACCTTTCATACGCAGGATGTGCAAGGCAAGAAAAAAAATTAAGAAATGGACACACATCACTGCACTATGTATGCGTTTTATACTCCTTGTCCTGTCTTGTGCACTGCCTTGTTCACTGTACATACCAATTCACTCTACTCCCCACCCTTCTGAATCTTGAATCCTAACCTTTTTCGGGATGTGGTGTGGTGTCCTCATCGTCCTTGACCTCGAGGCTGTTGGAGCCGTGGGTGAGGAAGGCAGTCTCCACCCTTCCGGCAGCGCTCAGCACCTTGTCCAGGATGACGTCCTTCACAAGCATGTCGATGAGGCCTCCGCTGATCGAGTGCTCCTGAGGACGCAGCCGCTCCTTCGAGGCAGCGTCTGCTGCGGCCGCGTCGGTGCCGCCCTTGCTGCCTTTGCTGCCCTCTTCCGACGGAGTGGCAACAGCACTTGCCGCTGGTGCTGGCGGTGGCCGCTGTGGTGAATTCCCGGAGGGGTGGGCTTTCTCGACCACTGGAGAGTCCTTCCGAGCTGTCTGCGGCTAGGAGGTGACAGATATGCTCAGAAACTTTTGCAAGGATACAATAACGGCAGCAAACAAGAACTTTGCACATAACATCACTTCAGCAGTTTGTGTGCAGGAGTTCTTCAAAAACATAGACGACGTTAAACCAACTCATAAGATTCAAACATGATAGCATCGCAGGTCCCTCCCGTGCAAGTACTCCTCTTTCAAAGATTCACAGATCACGGGGAATCCTCATACCACTACCGACGCAGTGGTTAAGCAATGCACCACTGCCCCGGCAGGTGGCAGTTTCAAAAACGGCCATTGATGATAACTTGTGAGACACAGGTTGCTCTTCCTGAGCTCTAGTAAGGCTTATTTTTGCACAGATAGTTCTTCGGGAGGCTGTCTCTCAACCAATGAGCTGATGCGCAGTGCCAAGGTGGGCAAGTGACAACTATACACTGAATTTATTTTGATTCATTTCACTGCCATCTCTAATGTTGGGAAGGTTACCCGCAACACGGTGGGCCGGTTGCCACCAGCTTTTTTGTGACACAGACGACTGGACAGACGCCAGAATCACATTGATAGCCTGAATTTTTTTTAGATTAATTTCTGTTGCACATTAAATGCAATTTTTTAGCATTACATACTTGACTTTGATTCTAAATCTGATGTTTATTTGCTCCTATTCCGCACTATTTAATTTGAAATCAAACTAGACTAAGAACATACTACTGCGACTCCACTAATAAAGAGATATTTCCTCTTCTTTGCATCATGGTAGTACAGACTATTGGGCATAAATTCGCATCTGTGTTCACAAAAAAACAAACAGCAATGTTCTTTCACAATACCTGCTTCAGAAGCCCCCTTACCTCCACAGCTTGGACGTCAGGAAAAGTGAAAATGTGCTCGGAGCTGGCAAGCTGCACTCGTGCCAGGAGGTCAGGATCGCTGCGCTTTGCAACGAGGTTCGTGTCGGTGCTTTGGGATCGCGCTTTGAGTCGGCGAGCAGGCGATCCAGGGCTGCTCCGTGTGTCCAGCGGCTGCCTTGAAGGCATTGGCCCCACGGGCAGCAGCCTCTCTAGTGACGGAATCTCAATGGGTCCAAGAGGTGGAGGTCCGAGGAGTGACCCGCTGAAGTGGGTGCCTGGCCGTGTCTGCATGCCCCCGCCTCGGCTGGCCTCCAGGAGGAAGACGTCGGCTTGTCTTGGCTCGTGTCGAAAGCGGAAATCGGCTCCGGGACCGAGGCTGCCCATTGAAAGCTGCTTGGGCATGAACGGCTTGGGACCCTTGGGCTGTGGGCCAATGGGCAGCAGGCGCTCAGGGGTTGGCCGCACCTGTGTGGTTACCATTCCTTAAAATTTAATGCCCTAATAACACTGCAGATGCCTGTGGCACAAGAGCTTGGCCAAGGATAGAATGATGTGGGATACTGGGCATCACAAGTGACGTGGTTTGGTGTCTGTCAGCAACATGCAGCGAGTTGCAATGTGACAAAGCAGTTAAAATTTTGAAAGAAAAATAACAATGCAAAGGTATGGGCATGTTGAAAGATACCGCATTCATTACTATTCCAGTGTGAGTCGCAGCACTGACGTTCCTGCATTCTACCAACCCAGTGCATTCCATTACTTGCACTGAGTTTATACTTTGGGCTCATGCCCACTGGTCATTTACCCTGCAGCTTCCTTCGAATTACACCTATTAACTGCTTATAATAATGCTGTAGAAGTTAGTAAAAAAAGATTTTAGTTGCACTAATGCACAAAATGCTGTGAATTTCACTAGACAGGTGGCATTGCTGCTGTGACTGCCAACAAGTCAAACAATCCAGAGTACACAAACCAAACCCAAACCATAACAGAATGGCAAGAAGCTCAAACAAACAAAAAGCTGGCAAGGCCAGTGGTCACCCTCAGTGACATGACCTAGGGCACCACAACAACTCTCAGCAAATATTAGTGCGAGTAAAAGACACTTAAGTAGAATGTGGCATGCTTATTCTCAGTGATTCAGATCGTTCCGTGTTTGTATGCCACTGTAATATAAAGTGTACCAGCTTTCAGTCTGTAGACCGAGAATGAACCAAACTTTACAAAACAGGAAATTCAAATACAACTGCCAAGCAGCTCTGTGTTTACCATGAGTGGCTCCAGCACAATGGGACCATGCTGCCGTTGCACACTGCAGGCTGGTGGCAGCGGCCTCGGCACTGTCACCTGACTGCTCTCTGACCTGGTCCTGTGAACGGTTTCCCTCGGCACGGCACTCCGCAGTTTGGCGGTCAGCATGTCAAGGGACCGTTGGCCAGTCGCTGGTTCCTTGACATACACGCCCGGTGGCTTCGGCTGTGGAGTTGGCTCAGAAGATGCCTTCTTGGGGCTTGTCGTTGTTTGTGGTGGCTTCGAGTCTTCTGTGACCTTACTGGCTCCTGTGTCAGCTACTACCTCTT
This sequence comes from Amblyomma americanum, assembly GCF_052857255.1. Taxonomy (NCBI): domain Eukaryota; kingdom Metazoa; phylum Arthropoda; class Arachnida; order Ixodida; family Ixodidae; genus Amblyomma; species Amblyomma americanum. The sequence continues at coordinate 165,813,284 of NC_135501.1, read as the reverse complement.
TCAAGACTTTCTTTGGAGACTTTGCAGCTGTAGGGGGGGTGACCTCTGCTGGGGTAGTGTCCTTGGGAGGGCTGGGTTTTGGTGACCCTGCCTTGACTCTCAGGGAGCCAAGGTCGACAGCCCCCATGCGGTGGATGCGAGGCTTGGGGGATTTGCTGGGGCTCAACGACGGAGAGCCTGTCTGGTCTCCGTCGTCGATGTCAGTCGTGGACTTAGAGGTGAGTAGGGCACGCTCTTTGGGAACCATCGTCATTGGCTTCGCATCTAGAGACACTACGCTCTTGCGAGTAGACGCAAACGCAGCCGCCGCGTCCGAGGTGGCTCTCGCTTCGAAGACCTTCTTCACAGCTGCAACCTTGCCCTTAATGTCACTCGGATGCACATCAGGTAGGCGAATCTCCGGCCTTGGTTGGGGAGATCCACACTTGCCAACACCCGTAGCCGTGGCAGTTTTCTGGTCTGGCGGGACACCGGAAGAGTTCTGCCATTTGGAAGGGCTCTGCGATGCCTCTCTGCACCCGTTATCGACAGCCTTTGACTCTGCATTTGATTCTTTTTGTTCGGGAACTGCCGATTGTGCGGATTTCACGGTGGGTTTCTCCATGGGCTCTGCTACTGATTTCTCAATGTGGGCCAGTGAACTGTCCTGTCCGTCCACAGTCGATGGCACAGAGGAAGCGGGTTGTGCATCAACAGGAGTGCTGCCTACGAGCACTGGTTCTTCCGCCAGCTGCCATGATGGATCAACAACTCTGATTGATTCCTGTCCAGGCAGGACATCTTTGACCACTCTGACTCTTGCCTGCTCGGTCAACTCGGCCATTGGCACAGAGGGGGCCAAGGCCTCGAGCTCTCCTCCGAACTCTGCCATGTCCGAACTCTCCGACTTGGGACTCTCGGGGATGGCCTCTAGCTCTGGCTCTGCTTCATCCTCGTCTCCAGAGCAGCTGAAGTCTGCTATTTTGAGGGCCTTCCATTGCGCTCGGTCTGTAGTTTCTTTGCCAGAACGCAGCACCTCACGTGTAGGTTCACTTGTGTCGTGTGTGTCTCGCACCAAGGGCTTGTGGTAGCTGGCCTTAGTCTCCGCTGTGGTGCCAGCCCCGAATGCAAACCGGATTTCATCTCCAGCAAGGCCAAGGTCAAGGGGAGTGCTTCCATCATGCTCTTGGATATTTTCGAGGTCAACAGAAGCTGTGCTCAAGTCTGTATGAAAAAAAAAAGTATGAGACTGTGAATTGTCTTCCAGGAAATTTAAGGCTCAATGAGCAAATTCATGACTGCCTTTCACTTTGTTTTGATAAAGTCCACAAGTGTCTTTCTTTTTTCTTGTGTATGGACATATTAGAAGACTCAAAACCACTGCAATGTGTGCACTGAATGATGGAAAACTCAGTCTTACAAAAGCTGGAATCTCAGTTAAGTGGCAAGATAAACTTGAGAGAAAAGGGAAGATTTAGAGAGCAAAAGTAGTCTTGAGATGATGTTGCACCTGTGTCACATTGCTGCAATGCTATTATACTGTGGCCTTTTAGGTCACAGCCGCTTCCGGAAAAAAAAAAAATATTTTAACTGCGGAAACCCGTAAACTGTGGCAAGCCCAACCATCATTAAGAAAAATCTGTTGACAAACATATTTACCCTTTAAGTGCTGCTAGCTAGCTGAATTACTTGGGTGCTTTAGTATAGAATAGAGGCTAAAAGTGTGAGAAAGCCTCTAGTAGCAAGCCCACAAATGGCACATTTCAGATCGGTGACTTGTATTTCAGTACGTAACCCCGCCCGCAAAATTCACAAAAGCCACCATTAGTGGGTTCAGTTCTCACCTCGAGAGCGTGATGGAACTGGACTCAAGAAAGGCTCCGGAATGCTCTTGCATTGGTGGTTCTGGGCATCCAACGTGTTCAGCAATATGCGCACAAGCATTTGCACCTGTCTTGATAGCGGTGGCACCCCGTAGTCAAACTGAAAAGCAAAAAAATTATAACGACTGGGTCATTAACACTGCTGCTCTTCAATCCCATTTGAGAAACTGAATTCCTAACCCACCATGAGAAGCTTGAAAATAGTATATGGAATGGTTTTTCTTAGAGCACAAGCAGATTTTCAAGCAATGAAGAACCAGGTCACTGACAAGAATCAGGTCGCTGACTTTGCTTAAGCATTTGTATCAATGGTGGCAACATTCTTGAGTTAAGTCTTCTAAAGTTAAGACTTCTGATATGTACGTACAACAATCAAGATGCATTGCAACCTGCTTGGATATGACCGTGAGGGCAGCTGTTTTGCACGATCAGTGCTATCGGCCGCTGAGTGCAGTGCCATAACGCGAGAGAGAACATGTTGCTTCTCGAGGCACATGCAAATATGAACCACATATCTTTTCTTTTTGGCACTGGAACCTTGCCTGGTGGGAACGTATCTCCCGCGGACACTGTCCGCATTGACAGCGCTTTGGCTACTGGGGGGTGGACACACATCTATGCCATAATAGACAGTCAAAGGCTTTTCATCCCTCAGAACAGGAAGTCCTTCTTATCATCTGCCAGATGGTCCAGTGCATGCAACAGCAATGAGCGCCATTTGTACGAAAACATGCTGTTCAGGAGAGCAAGCTGCCGGGCTAGTTGGTGATGCATGTTGTTTACTAGGAAGCGCAAAAAAATGAACAAGGGACAGAGTAGGAGACACAAAAACACGTTCACGAGTGCTACTAACAACTGCTTGTTCATGCTGTAGTACACGCATGTAAAACATGCTGGCTCTTTTGTTTCTTCAGACCAACCTTATTGTGATCATCTGACACCATAGTGAGCTAGCAGTTACAGCTTGGAAACACAAACTGTAAAGTTACTGTGGGTCAGGAGAATGCTCTTCACTCGTTGCACTACCAGCTCTTACTTGAAACACCACCCATTGCCTCAGAGTCCAATGCAAGACTTGAGGAAGAGACAGTGTCTGCTGTGCTTGTGAACAAGACTTAATTAATACAATCCAATTAATTTCATTTCTTTCGAGATGTATACACACATCTTGAAATAGGTAGCTGGGCAAAAAAGCTATTCATGTACAGCTTGAATAGATCAGAGCACTTGATTTTTAGCAGCAGTTCAGACCATGCCTTCCTTAATGAAAAGTTTAAGTAGACTTGTTTACACAGTACAATTATTCATTATTAGCATGCCCAAAAACCGACTGCTTTAATGTGCACACATGCGGGCATAACTTTTCACACATGTGCTATTGCTGCAATTACTAAAACGTAAATGTAGCCTTAAAGCAGTGGTAAGCAAGAATCGCGAAACAAAGCTGCTCGCACTGGGCGACACCGTATTAACTGACTGACTGCACGCACCTTGTACAGAATGACTAGGACGGCCATGAGCCACGAGTGGCGTGCTGGTGGGTCCAGCAGCCAGAGCGAGTAGCGGGGTGACACGTGCTCATGGGAGTAACGCTGGGGCGCCGGGCAGTAGATGAGCACAGGCATGCAGGTGCTGAGCAGCACATTGCCAATCTTGAAGTTGTAGTCCAGCACCTACACAAAAACAAAAAAAAAGAGCACTTCTCATTGTAGGCCCACCCAGCAGTGATGCACCAACTGTTGCATCTTTGTCACAGCACATTAAAAAAGCTCATGATGATGATGTTTTATGTTGTAGTTAATAAATCACGGGTCGTGGTCGTGGTTAATAAATAAAAGGTCGTGGTTAATAAATTATCAATCAAGCATGAGATGCTGGGTAATGTTTTGGGAACGTAAAAAAAAGAAAAAGCTCTAGTCAAAGTTACTGGAAGATGTGCACTTCGCTCCTTCACCAGAAGACTGTTATAACTTTTTTTTTTTTAGAGCTAGTTCAGATATGACGTGGGAATGATAACTAAGCTCCCACAACTATAAATCAGGTGAGAAGCATACTACAACAGTGAAAACAGATCAACAACACAACACAGACGGAGAAACGAGGGGCTCATTACGACGCACATATGAAGAAGGCCAACAGTCACCAAACCGAGGGCAGCAAAGGAGAAAATGTTTCTTTTTTTTAAATTTGTGGTGTTGATCAATGGGAAATTGGTAGAGTAATCAGAAGAAAAAATGACCACATGCCACCAGCAGGATCCGAACCCACGACCTCCGCATGTTGTGTGCGGTGCTCTACCAACTAAGCTACTACGGCGCTTTGCCATTCTTCTACTATTACCAGCACCACCCTCATCCGTAGCAGTGAACATAGAACTTCCTGTATTACTGCAAATGCTGCAGGGAACATGACCGATTGATCAACACCATAAATTCAAAAAAGAAAACAGAAACAAGGCCTATTCTTTCTTCAGTTTCACTGAGTGTCAGCCTTCTTCATAAAGCACAGCATAGCAAGATTATCGGACAAATCATTGCAAACAACAACTAATCAGCAATAGCACCATAGTAGTACCAGGAAATTGTGAATAGTGGTACTAGTGTATAATAGGGATAAATAAAAATCATCACAAAAAAAAGTAAGTATTTTTTGTCAGCATGAAGATTCTGACAGGGCACGAAATTGAACTGTTTGAGAGAATAAGTGACACTGACTGTCGAGAGTGATGTAAGTAGGTGACAGGACATTTGGCCAACAAGGGCTCCAAGTTTCACCCTTCCCTTTGGCACATAACACGTGACCACAAGACACTGAACACACACAATCTATACTTGTGGAACACACGCTGCTTCCACAGCTTTATGATTTATGTCACACTACGATTTGAGGCACTGAAGTGCTTCACATTTGTCTCAGATGGGGTGAAAGGCACCAGCATTTTTGATGGCCAAATACACACTACCAGTGTCATTTTTTGGTGAATGAATACGCAAGCGATGCAGCTGAGACAAGGTGTCAGCTTTGTAAGCAGAAGCTCACACATAGAATAGGTGCATTACTTTCTCCTTGGTCACCAAGAAAAACCATGACTTGATGACAATTCTCTCACATTCTCCACTTTTTCTCAGTTTGTTTACACAGACTGCTCAAGGAAAACACTTTCCCTTTCAACTAGTAGTAGACTGCACAGTCCTGGCAAATGTTACTACCGTCATTGATACTTTGACCACTGTAACAAATGTATAATAATTCTAGATTTGGCCTTAAGGTGCCTACGCTGTCACAAGTAGTGAGACTCTCTTGCTACTGGTGAAAGAATGGTTTGTTGTTTAGCTGCAAGCTAACAGCATCACTCCTCACTTGAATCGTGACTTTTGCACGTGCTAAACAGTGACAGGTGCACTTATGTGTGTGCCAAATGCAAAAAGAAAGCTCAAAATAGAGCCAACGCAAGTGGGAAGGCGGCTTTAGAGCACTTGTATGCTAACAGTTGATTAACGCCCACATCAGGTATGAGGAAGTCATGTGGCAGGTAACCATTTTGTGCAAGACGTCATAACTCACTTTTGGCATTGACGCAAGGAAAGCATTAAAAACTGGAGATGCCCTGAAAAAGACGGAAAAATTGATATATCAGCGATTGAAACATCAAGGACAGTGATTCTAAACCATGCACAGAAGTCGCATGCATAAAATAAAAATAAAATCTACATGCAAAATTAAGATGGTTTCATCACTGCTGTCATGATTTTACTGCTTTAACCCACGTTAAAGTGTTAAACAAGACATACTGCACATATGAGTTAATTTGATGTATTCAACTCTGGAACCATCTGAATAAAATTAATTTTTGGGATAACGAATAATTAACAAAGATAAATACAATGATATATAACAGTAAAATGGTAGACCACTTAGTAATCCAGTTAGTGAAGTCAACAAAATCTCTCAGAACTTAAAAACACATGAACATACCTCAACTTATTTGGCGACACAAGGAAGCCCTTTTCAGCTTGGCTGTATCCCAGGAGAATGTTGAGGTGTCGAAGGACTATCAGCTAAAAGGTTAAAAATTAAAGGCTCTTAACAACCTTCATTTAGAAAAAAAGATCAAATTCACAAAAACAAACAAAGCCGTTCCCTTGCGCTACACATTAAAATAAGGACACAGCATTTATGAAGATGGCAGCATAATACATCAGAACTGCTTGCTGGCTAACAGCCAGTATACTAAACGAGGTTTAGCAGCAAGAAAACATTTACCATCTATTGCTTACACAATGGAAGCCCATAGCAAGATACCGAAAATCAGATTAAAAAACTCGGGTGGTCAAAATCAATGTGAAGCCCTCCACTAAAGCGATTCTTACTCTATTCCACTTTTAACTCTCTCCATACCACACCCGCTATCGATGGATGAAATGGCGATTTCAAACGCTTCCACACAGCCCTTGAACATGCTGTGCAATCTGTCTTGAAACTAGAAACTAAAGTTTATTTTCTCTTTAGGTGTTCTTTATTTCACATGGCCGCAATTATTGAACCACATGTGAAAGCAGCAGAGCGTAGAAGTTGAGGACCGCTGCCTCTGTCAGCATGGCATGCACCCTGAAACATGGCAAGTCTCGCGATTCAGTTGTCTCCCTGGTTGATTTTGTCTATGATTTAGGTAGCAGTCACTCTGAGGATGCTACCTCAGCATTAAGAGAGGACACTGGTCTTAGACCTATTTTCCTTATTTTTAGTCCAATACTAATGAAACTCTATCACGTTGCTCAGTTTTTTTATACTGATTTCAAATATTAAATTGCTTTTTAATTAATTCATTAGTTTCAAAGGTCATTAATGTTAATTAGTCATTTATTAGTCTCTCAGTACAAAAAAAAAAGGCTGAATAAAAATCATTTTTAACCCATGGCAACATAGTATGGTGAGTAAAGAGTTCAATAATCAAAGCAGTTTTTCCATTTTGCCCTTATTAGTAACTTTACAGCACTTAGAATAGCAGCATTCAAAGTGTGAATATCGTGCATCGATAAACTTTGCAAAATTACAAATTCTTGAAGCGTGATTGAACAATTGTGCTTCGATTATTGCGTACACTGTGCCTCCAGCTTCCCTTAGCAAACAATATGGCATGTCTATCTGTCCTAGGCGTTGAGATATTGACGTACTAAGACAGCCAGGTGTCCAAAATTTGCACTGTGTTAAATCGCCTACTCCTGCACAAATTGAGGCCACACAGTGGTCTAACTTAAATTTTATGGTCAAAATACCGATTTCCTGGAGGAGAAAACTGGTACAGTTGAAGAATAATAGCTATAAGCTCCTAAAATGTCATTTAAAAAAAATTGATTTTTGGGTCGTTTTTTGGTCCCAAAGACCAGTGTCCCCCCTTAAACTTTAATTAGGAGGGCGAAGAAGACCTGAAGAACCAGCTCAGAACACTGGTGGCAGCGCCTCAATTAGTTTCTTATTTGGGCATGTTTTTCCCAACTCAGCAGCTGTTTTGAAAATGCTGCTGACAATACTGATGTTATTTGCCTCATTTGTAATGTTTCCATATCATTTGGGCAGGATTTGAGAAGGGTGCGCGCTACTGTTCTTCCCAATGGCATGCCCAACTCTAGGTCATAAAGTGATTGTTTTCTAGCTAGAAAACTTAACGAGCATGAACTCCGATTTTTTCAGAACTATTTGCTATTGGATAGGCGCAGACACTTTATAGATTCCAAAGTTCGTTAAAAAATTTTTCTTTCCTAATATAAGCATATCTTTGTAAGTTTTGTTCAAATTCTATCTAAAAAACTTGATTGTGCAAATATAATTTTATAGAAGACATGCAACACTTTAACGAAGCCCATATTATTAAAAATAGTTTAACTGGCTTCATGTTTATGCAAAACCTCATAGTTCTAGGACCAAGAAACTTAAACAAAAATCCACAAAATAGGCAATTTTTTCCACAGTAGAGAAAGAGTTAAGCCACTTCTTTATTCCTTCTTCCATCAAAATTTGGGTGTTTACCCTGAGTGAGGTCCTTACTGTGCCTTTATTTTTCTCATAACTAGTAATTATTACATATCTTTCCACTAGCAGATTAGTTATGAAAAGACTGTTTATTTAGAGAGTTTACTTATATAAACAGCTAGTTGGAAGCTTGAGAAGTCCTGCGAACATCTAAACCTCTGTCTCATTTTATGCTACAATTCATGAACCACATAATCTAAATGTTAACTAGGCCAACAGCAAGTTCCTCCAAAGCAAACCAATCAAAACGAAAAAGCAGTAGGTACACATACCTGGTTCCTAGCCATTGCTTTCTCCTCAGTCGGGTGTGACTGGTCAGGTCTAGAGAGAAACTTCAGGTTTGAATGCAAAAAAAAGCAGCAGCAGCAGAAAAGCAACAAAACAAAGCAAACAGAAAGAAGCCAACCAAACAACAATAAAAGAGGGTGGGCGTTAGAAAAAAAAAGTGATGCAACCAAAGAAATTTTATTAAGGGTTTTCAAGCAGAAAAAAAATTGGAAACAAATCGGCAAGAAGGAGGTGTTGATAGGAAAGAAAAAATCGAGTCTACAGTCAGTACAGAATTTAAGCTGCCAGCAAGTTCTGCTAGCTGAAGTGAATATGCCACAAACAACAGTAAGTTGTTTTGTCTATTAGTGCGCCTATGAGCTCAAAAATTAAGCTAACCATATCTAAAAAACGAAGTAAAATAAAAGAAACCAGACTAAAGGTACAGAGTAAATCTGTGTTTGTTGCAGGTACTAACCACTGCCCCCCAAGCTGTGGCACCTACAGTCAACTTCATCAACTTTGATTGGCACCTGTGCTAGAACCCCTGCATTTAAAGCCTTTGGTTCTGGTTCTTGTAATTTTTTAAAATTACTTGTCAATGGGTAATTTTATTACCGTGTGCTACAGATGTGATGCAAGTGTTCGTAACCAACAGCTCCTCAGCATAAGTACACAGACCCTGTAAGCCCTCACATGCTTTGTTCAATGATAAAACTCCACATTAGTAGTCAGCAGGAGACCACTGCAACTGATATGCTAGTGTTGAGGCTAATGGTAGTGGAGTTCTTCATGTATGACCCAAGGACATACTATGTACAGGAAAAATGCAATACAAAAATATTCATGTGTGCCCTAAATTATATAAAATGCCATGCTGACCTCCATGAGAAGGAAGATGAGCAGGTGGAGCGTGTCCTTGTCGTGGTCTTCCATATCCATCACCCGGTGCACGACGTGCAGAAAGTGGCCTTCTTCTTGAGCCATATCCTTCAGGTTACCATCTGGGAGAGCAGACATATCGTGTAGCACAGGGTAACATACTGGGAACTTCTTCCTGCTCATAGGAGAATGAATTAGTGGCCAATCTCCTGTGACCAGAGTATGACACTGATGAGACTCCTATGCATTTTTTTTTAAGTATAAATACATCGAGGCTGCTCACTTACGCCAGTTTAGCTGCAAACTTTTTATTGGTTTGTCAGTTTATTCATCAAAAGCAGAATACAGAAAATCAGAATACAGTACAGAGGGATGTTGTGCACAGAAAACATTTGTTTACAGTGGTACTATATATGAGATGCTTTGTTCTCAATATTTTTTAGTCCACACACAAATAGTCATTGAAAGCTCAGTGCTTAGCCCTCAGAATGGCAAAAAATTGACAGATGACTACAATCACTAGTAATGCGAGATTTGAGTGCAGCTCTTTACACGCCACCTGCCACCACTGACGGATGGCGTGTTATGCTGCTAGCCACCCTTCCCGTGGTGGTCACCTTCCAGGTGGCATTTCGCTCTGTAACTTGGACAACCGGTTACGCCGACGACACTGACGATGGTGTGGAATGCCGGAACAGGTGTCTAAGAACTGCACTCTAAAATGTGGAAAGCGCAGGTGTCACTATTTTTGTCCACTGTTACAGAGGTGTGCATAATGAGCCACTTTGTACTTAAGTCATTTCAGGAAAGTGTTATACTTAATACAAAACACACTCCCAAGCTTGACATAAAACATACATCACGGCTCGCAAGTGTTGCTCACCTGGAAAAAAGCTGTTTGGGAAATGCTGCATAGAAGGGTATCCACTGAATGTTCCAGCAGCGCTCATCCGAGAGCTCTTCCTCTTGAGCACAGGAGCGGAGGACTGGCGCCCATATATCTTCTCTTTGTCAACAACTGGGAAGAAATTAAAGCACGAGTGCAGTCTTTGTCAACCTACACAGCCTGAAGTAAGCCAATGAAAATGAGGAACTGAAGACATTAGTGCAACTTTAGTTCTAATAATCGACTGATCTGCGCAATTCGAATTATGTGCCTACGCAAGAAATACTAACCAGCATATTTGCTCACTGGAGTGTTTATTGTTAGCTTATTGCTTTTCTTCAAAGCAATTTCTGCATTTCTTATTTTCAAGAAGAGTGCTTATTTCAAGCATATATATGACCTGCCTGTTAGAACAAAAACCAAACTGTCTCTGCAAGCACTTATACTGCAATGCATGTCAGAATATGCAACAAAAAAAGTAGTATTGAAATTTGAAGAACAACGACTTAGCAGCCAAAAGTGTGTAAAGTGTTTTCTTTTCATTGTAAGCATCACTTTCTGTCCTTTCCCAAATGAAGCAAGAATACTGCACACAAAATAAACACAACACTTTACATTACAGCACTTTCAATAGCCTGTAGCGGCTTTTAAACAATAGACCTCACATATCATTTATGAGTACCACTCTGGCATCTAAAGGTGCCTCTTGTTGAGCGGTGCCGAAACACTCGAGCTTTTCAGGCCTGCTGCTGAACCAAAACGACATGTGCGTGGGAGCATTAGTTGGTCCTTTCTTTGCTTCCCCACTCCTTCTCATCCTCCCATGCACACGCATGCACCAGTGAAAACAATGACCAGAGTTGACCGGACATGCAGTTCAAAGCACTGCACTGATGAAGATATGCACAGGTAGTGAATGAGCGGATGTTAGTCTGTCAAGCGTTCACAAAACTGTAAACAACAACAACAACAAAGACACACCCATCTTGTCCTGGCGTGAGATCATGCCCCCGGGGGCAGACATGGCACGCTTGTAAGGCCATTTCGTTCCAAGGCTGGCTGTGAGTGTGCGGCCAGCACGCGTCAACGACAGAGCTTCATGGGCTCGGTTCAGTTTGCGCTGGAACACCTCGCTGTTCTTGTTGCTATTCTTCAGGTCTGCAACACGCACACACAATAAAAGAAAAAACAAAGTGCAGTTTTTCTACCTAGGGAGACAAAAGGGTGTTGCACACACCCATCTACAGGTGCAGGTTTCTGCAGGATGCTTTTTTTGTATTACTGTTGCTGTGGCTACTGCTGTAATGCAAGCGGAAATATCTCTAATGATTCCAGCATTGTCCTTTACATTTTTTATATATTGCTCCTGAACATTTTTTTCACTGGTTTCTGCATGACCAATGACTAATCCTGCATATATGGACATTAATCCATTAACGCTATCATGTCATACCCATAAGGCAGAGCTTAAGTTTCTCCTCCAATTTCTTGTTGTAAGAATATGATAATCCATCAATATAGGCAAAGTTCAATTTGTGCTCAAATTCCCATTAATACCTTTCTGCATATCAAAGATCAAGCCATTTTGCTCAGTTCACATCTGGTGAAAACTACAATCAAGAAATAACTGAGAACTGGTTAGAATATAACAGCTCACAAGAACTAGGAGCGAACAAAAACCATAACTCAATATAGTGTCAACATTTAAACACGTCGTCAGTATATTTGGTGGCATGTCCCCACCGTTGCATGCAAAAACTGTTTGCTTAGTTTATAAAATTGCAAAACTAGTTAATGTTTTCCTTAAACCAAGAAAACTGATCTCCGACATATCTTAACGCTGTCAATCATCTGGCTTTCTAGGGGAATACTGCGAAAGAGAAATCGTCCAGGCCAGTGGCGTACCTCGAGTGTAACTGATCTCGCCGCTCCTCTCGAGGCTGATCTGAGCCTCCATGAAGAGGGCGTCAAAGCGGTTTAGAAAGAAGTCCCACGTGAGGAAGCGCCGCTCGCTCAGATGGCTGTAGAGTTGGAACACCGTCTGCAAGATCATGGGCCGGTCCAGGATCACCGTGTCGAACTGCGCCTCCAGGCACCACACCAGCAGCTGTGCAAGAAAGGGCAAAGAACCAAAAACAATGTCATCGGTGGGACAATCTATCGAGATAATGGTGTTGCAACAAGGGGCACATACAGGTCGTCTGCTGTGCTAGCTATCCATCTCCAAGCACCTCATCTGAGTGCATAACTATATTTTGCAAAGTTAAAAGCCTGACTATGGCACACATCTCGTTCTGGCCTTTATCTACATCCTTGATTTCTCCTTTGAGATGTGTCGTTTATATGAAGTGGGCATGCACATCTCACCTTGAGAGATGCTGTCTTAATGCTGTCCAGGGACAGCAAGGCTCTCTCAGCCACTGAAGCCTGGATGTCATCCAGGCAGTGGACCAGGTAGGAGAACGCGTTGGCCAGCGATGACTGAAGTAGTGGGCTGTTTTTGACTGTGTTGGGTTCCACGAAGTGTGCTATCATGGTCACTTTCTCCACTGCATCATCACAAGAGAACCAGTGAACAAGAGAAGCACAAAATGTCGCACTGCACTTCTGGTGTTACCACTATTTAAGGACTAAAGTGCTGAACTGATTACAAAAAAAAAATAAACACAAGGGCAAAGACAAAGTGCGTTACTTGTCCAGTCATACCTCTGTCGCAGCCTTTGTCTTTCTGTAACAAGTCTAATGAGCAATTTCTTAAGTATTAGCAACTCACCAGCCCGGTTCTTGCCCTGTGATCATTACAGTGAAGCCTCGTTAATTCAAACTCAAATAATTCAAACTTTCAGCTAACTCGAACTGACACTGTCATCCCCATCAACATCAAGCCTATTAAAAAGATTTCCACTATATTTTGCTTTTCATAAAATTATAACAAATTCTTGGTTCCTTTCAAGTTTCAAATTATAATGAGAGTGAATCGTACTGTACTATTTCATGCATGTTTTTTATGCACACAATAAAAAAATGGGCTCAAAAATTTATTACATGCATGCAGTGAATAACACAAAGCTGCCAAAGATCAGAAACTTTTGCTGCCTTGCTCCTGATTGCTTGCACTTACCAGCGGCGAAGCGGTCTCTCCAGTTCTCGCTGTGAAAGTCAGCCTCGACTGCTTTCCAGAACATGTCCATGCCACTTGGAAGTGTCACACAGTGCAGCAGGAGCGGCACGCACAGGCGGGCAATTTGAGAAAACTCTGCCTGCAGCAGCTTCCAAAGGCTGCGCAAAACAAGGACAAAAAAAAGACAATGACTGTGAATAAACGCCACACGCACAGCTCCCCTCGGTCATTATTGCCTATAAGGTATTACAGAACCCGCTGGGTTTATTGCTTTACACTTGATAATAGACATGGCTCTGCAGCATCACATAACAAGAACAGTAAAAGAGGGTTTGTCACACACACACGTGCACGCACGCACACACAAAAAATCGGAATAAAATTTCTACTAATGTCAGTAATAATAACATTTGCCTGTTCTAAAACATGAAGTATTCCATGAACTCGCATGGATACTGAATGTGTGAATGAGAAGTCTAGCAATAGACACCATGGGAACAAAGCTAGTATATCTGCTTAGCTAAAGCCATGATTAGCTTATTTCAAGAAAAATAGAAAGAAAGAGCAAGAGAGATAAACTGGGTGAGTGACTTCCAGCACTGGTGACTCTATAGCTACCCAGGAAACGATCAGCTTCTTCGCATGAGCTGACAACTGCTTGCCTTGCAGTAAGAAAGCTGTCAAAGATAGGAGAATTATTACATATGTGTCAGCCATTGCTTTCCAGCAGTAGCACTAAATGAGTAAAGGAGCAAAAAATTATGTAACCACAGCTTAAATGATTACCATGTAGCATAATGATGTAAACACAGTTGTGCACCAGTCTACTAGCCACATCTGATAACATTTAGTTTACACAGTGCACAGTTCAACTACCAAAAATTTGTTGTGAAGGATGAGTAAATATACAAGCTACTGTGAACATAAGTTATACAGTTACAACATTCAAATTCCATAGGTGAAAGGAGAAGCCATGACAGAGGCTGTTTGCTTGGCACAGCAGTAAACAACACAAAACAGGAGTTAAAAAATTGGCAGTGGTTTAGCTCCGTTATGCCAGGATCTACATAGTGGGAGGTATGTTTGCCTAGCTGAGCTTGTTGTTGGCACTGTATGTTTAGCAATGAGAGACATGTCCACTTGAAATGTCCGGGTCGCAGATACCCTTTCGGATACTAGAATGGTGTGATCAGTCACACGACGGGCCTTCACATCCTCTTCGGTTGGTTCCCATTGATTGACGCCTTCCATAGGCTCCATCTCGGCGGCTATGTGGCGTCTATTACGCTTGGCAGTCTGGTGTCTCCGTTTGGCAAGGTGTTCCTCTCTCTGTTCGGGCGTCTGTGCTGCTCTCTTCGCCGTCTGACGCTCATTCTCTCTTTGTTGAGTGGCCAACTGCCAGGCGACAACCTCAGGATTGGAAGATTTATTGTTCTCTTGTCCATACCGCCGTTTAGCAGCAGCTGGACTCTCCTTCTGTGCATCCATATCAAGCGTTGCAATACAGCCGCCGATTACATCTCCGCCTTTTATACGCAATGCTGCGCATGCGAAGACGCACGGTTCGGGTGATGAACGCGGTGTGACATCATACCAAATGGTGGTGGCGGCGAGCCGCGCGGTGTGACGTCATGCCAGATGGGGCCGCGAGCGTGTAAAGCACAGTAACCGTTTCACATATCTCGCTCGACACCCAAACCGTGCCGTAAAGGAAAGGATAAAGGAGGAAGGGAAACGACAAAGCGTGCGGTGCACCCACTCCTCCTTCCCGGTCGCCATGGTGATGGTGCATGCGCACAACTGGCCTGCCACATGTACCATGGTAGCACATGTGCACAACTGGCCTCTCACATGCACCGTGAAATGCTTGACCGGTAGCCTAGTGTAGCTCCCGCTACAAAACCCAAAGTGGCACGGCTTCCTGCCAAAACTAGGCTACCAAGAAAAGGGTCGAAGAACATATCAGCACAAGGCAGTATGGAATAAAAATTGTGGGACTAACTTGGCAACCAGAAGATTTTCTTGGCACCAGATGAGGAAGCCCCGGTGGTCGTGGGCTGCTCGGTTCAGCACTTCCGCATGCAGGCTGAGTAGTTTGAGGCACGTTAGCAGGTGGTACAAAACGTCGGCATCCTCATGCACTGCCATCTCCTGCAAACAGACAGGCAAGTTGTGGAATTCACTCAGCACCACATCAGAGTTCAAAAACATCAAAGCTCTGGGAGTAGTTAGATGGTAGGCAGTCATGACAAGATGAGTGCTTCTTTCATAAACCCAGCTCAGAGAGTACTAAACAGACCACTGGTGCTGAATCAGATAATCATACGCACTCAAAAAGCTATTCTGTTAACCAGGACAGCAGTTTCAACACTGACTGTTCAGCTGGTAGTCAACAGCTCTGTGTTTTACTTTAATTTGTACGCAAGCGTGCTTGAGCAAATACTGCATCCTTTCATGACTGCTGAAAACCTTTCCTTTCGAGAAAAAGCTTGTGAGTCCATACCTTCAGCAACACATAGATGACGCGAAGCTGAGGAGGCAGTTCATCAATAGTGAAGCGAAATTTTCCTTGGCTGGTGTGCCAAAATGATGAGTCCTCAACTGGCTCGGGGGCTATCACAGCACGATCGTTCTCATCAACCAGGGTTGCCGATGCAACGGTGCACTTTGCCTCAGCTGCAAAATTGCAAAAAGGAAAAAGTCAGCATCAGCTACAGATCCACTGAAGCCAAGACCACAAACCGAAACTTTGCAGCCGAATTCGCACTTCCATGCATATATGTCATGAAGTAAAAAACAATAGAACGAAAGCATTTTACCGAATGTGCAGCAGAATGCTAACAATAAAAGAATAAGAATAAAAGAAAATTTTGAAAATTTCTTTATGTATTTACATTACGTTTTTTAGCATATTAGAAATTATTTCACAACTACTTAAACAAAATTTGACTGTTATATCTCCCGAAAATTGTTTTATAGTATATATACATTTTTCCTCTAAATCTCATGAAAAGGCTGCAGAGTTAAGAAAATGTGGCAACAGGCTGGTTCAAGATTTATTGCATTCCTAGATTCGTACTACAGGTCAAGGCATGCTTAGAACTTTTTTTGCAAATCACAAATTTTGGTTTTGAACTTTTTGGGGTGCAGTGTCTGTTCACGTATCTACAGTGAGAAGGAAATTTTATGCAAGAAATTTAAAATTCACCAATTTTAAAAATAATGTCCTGACCTGCACTAAAATCCTACAAGTTCAACAAAACAAACGGGATCAGAATAGATATAACAGTCGTGAAGAAAGCTGCTTCATAAAGTGAGCATCTAGCAGAAAACTGTAGCACAGAATAACGGCCATTGTTCGACCACTTTCCCACAATGCAGAGCAGCTGCATTTCATGAAATAACTTTTTTAAGAGTACTTCCAGGTCGATTTCGGCAATGAAACTCTGGAACAGCATAAAAAAATGAGGTACACAAGCAGATACAACCATTTTCAAAAAAGTCATCTTTTTTGGTCACTTTTGGGGGATTTTGTCACAGATCTCAGAGGCTAGGCTATGCCACCATTCACTTCAAAATAGGGATCACGGAGTCCCTTTCGGTGTAGACATCACGAGTTTGAATCAAGTGGTGGGGAAATGTTTAAATGCAGTTTTCTCAGCAATAGATGAGCCGTTTGCTCAAAAATCCACATACTAAGAAAGAGCCAGAATTTTTTTTGCACTAAGAACAACTATGGGATGGAGGTGTCCTTAGTATTCCTGTTAGAAACACTGGAACTATAGGTATGTGATCAGAAAGACTGCCTTAAAGAAAAATTTGAGAAGCTATACTTGCATTTATCTAATATTTCATTCCTTATTGCTTCGAAATGAATGAACCTTTATTAAGCAAAGGCAAACAAGCTTGTGCAACATAAAAGGAGGCCCTTCTGTTCACCTTGGCTGTAGCATTAAACTACTTAAATGGCAATGAATACTATCACCACAGGCGCACCAAGCAAGGAAAAAAATGAGCAGTAGCATACTAACTCATAAGCGCCACTGATGATCTTCGCACCTAACAAATGTGGCTTATGGTTGGCCCACATTCACATATGCTACATCAAGAAGTGCAGCTTGGTTGGTGGTTACTGCGATAGCTCAAGAAAATGCTGCAAACATTGTGCACATACATAATATAATATCACAAGCATAGCTGGTGCTAAAAAGATATTGAATAAAAGCGTGACCTGCGCACAAAAGACCAACAACACAAATGTTAGGGGCATGAAATTTCACAGCAGACTGAGCTACTGTACGGTTTAGTAAGAAAATTGTTACGAAGATCACTATTAAGCAAAATGTTTTTCATGCTGCACAAAGCAGTGGTGTTGCTAAGCTGATCCTAAACTCCAGGAACGTGAACGTAAGTAACCATCCAGATGCCACTGTAAGGAAGAAAGAGGCCCTTACGGACATCATCTTCAGTAAGCGTGACGGCACGTGCGAAGGCGGTGACCACTTGTTCCGTGGGCATGATGGCCACTGTATCCAGGTGACCAGCACACTCTTCAAATGTAGCTGTCATCAAAGTTTGCACTTCAGTGGGCTGCGACACTGGTTCTGCTTCTACCACCGAATCGGGGCTCTCCTGCACATGGCAATAGCACGGGAGATTCAAACCAGGCGATTCAGCGCACAAATGTTAACATCAAACTTGAGAGGTCTGCCTGGCTGTAAACTTGGCAGGTCACTCCAGATGACAGTGATGAAGTGCGAAGTGATGCACATATAAGCCCCTTCACAAAAACATCCAATACTATTTACAGGATACGAATAAATGCTGTGTACAAAATGAAAATACCAGAAGGACGTTCATCGTATATGTACAGCATAAAGATTTTCATGAATCTGCCCTCCATAGAAATCCTAAGTGGCTGAAATGGCATGTACGTGGCATCTACAGTTGCCAAAAATTTCTTGGACATTGAACTTTCAGATATCTAGATTATTTAGACAGTAAAATGAAACCATTCATAGTATCACATAGTTATATAAGGGGTCTGCTTTTAAAAAAATTTTTACATCTTTTTCAAGTTTGAAAAATCAGTCAGCAACCGTATATGCAGCAGTCTTGTCATAACATATGCAATAAATCAGATTATCATATGCCACATGTAAACATAATAAAGAAACAAAATTGAAATGAAAAGTCTAATTAGAACACAAGGCCTTTCATGTTGGCTTAATAAATTGGCAGTGGCTTAGCTCGGCTATGCCAAGATATACATAGAAAAAGCTAAGGCATCGCTTGGTTAGCCTTGGTTAATCTTGATTGCAAGTCCAGGTTAGTCTGGTTGTCTGGCTAGTTGTTGTCACGTGGTTTGCCAAGCGGTTGATCACGTGACCAGTCACGTGGTTGGTCACGTGGTGCGGTGCGACCACGGTGGGAATGCGAGCACGGCGAAACTGCGAGCTCGTGGCCAATGTAGCTTTCGCTGCAAAATATGCGGTGGTGCCCTTTTCCTAAAAAGCATTAGCTGAGGTACCACAGGAGTGTGCACAGACAGAGACTGACCTGGCTTTCAGGGACAGTTGGTATCGCAGGCTCCTTGAGGGCTGCCAGAGGGGCTAGGGTTGGCTGGGTCCTGTGTGGTGGGGTGGCTGAGGAGGACCGCTGTGGGTCCTCCTTGAGAAGTGGCTTGGGCGAGATGGGAGGGTGGCTGTTGGTCACATTTGACGGATCTGTGGGGATCTGGCGGGACAGAACAATGCAAAATGCTGTTATAAATGCCCGCAGTATGTTAGATGCTTAGAAAACTGGCAACATAAAAACCTAACAGTATAATGACACAAGCCAATGGAGCCTTGCTAGGTCGATACGAAATGGAGCAACAAAAAGGGCATACAGCTGGCACAGGATGGAATGGGTACTAGGTGGTACTAACGACTACAGCAGCCTTTGTAATATAATGGCTCTTTCTGGTATATTTTTCATGAAAAATTAATTTTCCGAAAATTCTAACATCAAGTCTAACTGTCCTCTATAGCAAAACAGAAAAAAGGACAAAAAAGGGATCTTGGGACAAGCATCAAGGGTACTTTAGTACACACATAACATGAGGATGTAAATATATATTGCATGATAAATAGATTCAACAAGCTTTTGGTTCACACCTAACGAACGTAGTCGCACTTATGATGGTACCTGAAGCTATGAGACCAACCAGCATGTCACAGGTGTTAAGCACTGCTTACGTCAGCCATGGCGACCTCCATGACGGGGCAGAAGAACTCTATGAGAGACAGCACCAGCTGGTACCAGATGGCGGTCATCTCACAGAAGAGGCACGCCACTGGCACTGGCCCGGTTCCACCCCCGGCGCCAGTCTGGCAGCATTGGTGCTGCTCACGCGGCAGCCTCAGCATGGAGTGCAGCAGAGACAGGATCTCACGGGCCTCATTCGTGGCCAAGCCCCGGTGTGCGGTTATCTCTTGAAGCTCCAGCTGCAAAAGAACAACGAAGCCACTGTACATTGCAGCAAAAACAGCTGTCAAGATTGACACTATTCCAGATCTCCTCTAAATAATCCAAAAGATGGGCAAGGACTCTCTTTAGCTTGGGAAAACCCAAACAACTTTCAAAATGTGCTGAGAAACCCCACATGTCCAGTAAAAAACAGCATGCGGATGCAAGGCCCCTCAAAGAATGCCCAAATTCAATTACTAATAGCTGGCTATATACTGAAACAGTCAGGTATAAGCAATTACAGTACTACTATATCATTCCAAGAATGATGTCACTTGTAATGTCAAACTTAAAGCTTATAAAAAAATTATTAGGCCAACGTTGCAATACATAAGTACTGTCTGTGATCCTCACAGTTAAAATCAGGTGAATAAATTAGAAACTAGAAACGGCCCAGAGGCTAGCAGCCAGGTTTGTTTTTTCATGTTACGGAAGAACGCAATTGGTGACTGAGTTTCTCGACAGTCCCGGACTACAACCCTTATCTGTGCGAAAACAAATAGCCCAAAATTCCTTTATGACCTTTATAATAAACATCTAAAGCTGGATCTTAAATTGTACTAACGGCCTCCTGGATGAGTATCAGCCCGTACAATCAATCCTAATGCCAATCAACCTTAAACACTAAGAACTGATATACGTATTCAAATTTTCATTTATAATTTAAAATATTGCTGAAGAAATCAGTCTTGATGCCCAGGTGTTCACAGGGTGCCAATCTGCTGAAAATTTACAGCAGAGGTTAGAAAGGGTTTTCATGTAATGTGTGTGAAGTGTTTATTAACTTTATTTTCAACTCTGGAACACTCTGCAAGGGCTAAGCAGTATCACATTTAAATAAAATTGGTAAAAGGAAAGGAGGGCACTACGGCATGAATGGATTTAGGTGTTTGGGGATCGAACCCCATGGTTTCCCAAAGCCCAGTTTGAGAACGCTTGACCTGCATCATTAATGAATGCACTATGTGCATGCAAGTTCCAGCTGTAATGACTGTGAGATGCTTTGCTCATTTTGTGACACCCTGTAAACACTCTGATGGCAATGGCACACAGTAACTCAAAAGCTACGCTTCTACCCTTTGTGCCATTGCAACAGCCTGGAGTGAGCTACATAAATTAAAGCTGATGTCACATCTGCTGGCTGACAAAATCACAATGAAGCCATTAGCTCAGCTGTGTTCGGTAAATTTTATAAACGTGCAGCTTATTTGCAGCTGCACATCCATAACTAGGCTATGAGCCTCTGCTAGTGCAAAACAGTGCCCAACAAAGCACGGGCAACTTGGAACTTTCTGCTCCAGTTGTGTTATTTAAGTAATATGCAAAAGCTTTCTGTCATGATTGGGGAGTTTAGCTGCACATATAAACCTTAAATATTATGCTTGAGCCGCAAGGTTGGGCTTCAGCACATGTTTTGGCTGACTAGAAAACCCTTAACAAAAACGAGCACCATTAGCCTGGCCAGAGCTGGCGATAAAAAGAGTTGGCTTTCGCATGTTGCACCATGCATTCACATATGTACATCCGGCCAATTGTTTAACAGTATCATCCGAGTGTCGAATAAAAGGCTGTACTGACCTGCGATGAAGCGAGGCAGTGAACAGCCGAAAATACACACATGCACTTGAAGTGATTGCTGTTTTAACCCTGTTTTGCCACTCCATTTTCTCACAGAGTGCAGTACTGCCGTTTGTTCAAAACTGTTGTGATACTGTTAAAGTATTGGCCAGGTGTACACTTGGTCAGTTCTTTAACACCCTGGTGGACTTGGATGAGCCAGGCTCGTCATAAGCCGACTGTCATTTCCAGCTCATGACGAGTCCAGCTTGTGGTATGTTTTTAGGTGCTCTGTGTCCTGTTTAAGGTCGGTATGGCTTGTCGAAAGCATTTCGGTAATTTTCCACCAGATGAGAGCACGGGTATTAAATGACCATTTTGGTACCATTAAAAAAAAAGAAATGTGTCTGTTAGGGGGTAAACAGTGTCATAACAGTGTCAAACAAACAGCCATTACAGTGCTCTGTGAGAAAGCGGAGCGGTGAAAAGGATGAAAACGGCATATTCGCAACTGCTTTATTGCCTCTCTTCATCACAGACCACTGTATGGCAGTTTATTCGACACTTGGGTGATATACTTGAAGAAATGGCAGGGTGTACAGGTCAACTGCCCCCCCCCCCCCTTACCGGCAGGCAAACTACAGCAATGCCAGCAAAAGCAACCATGGTGCAGTCAAAGTCTGATGTCAGATGATGATGATGGATTTTTATGCCACAAGGTCATCTGAGTCCAAAGAGCACCAAACTCAAGGTAACAAGTCGACACAGGTTGCTAGTCTGATGTCAGGATTGGCTTGTGGCACACAAGCAGATAAATGCCACTGAGTTGAAAGACCGGACCCACACTGAGGTCTGAACATTTTTATCTCCAGATCATAAAAGAAACTTTTGGTCGCAATCTGATTTTTGGGAGAAAGCTCCACTTCTCACACACAAACCTAGAAGGTCAGGTACGACCCAGATATAACCTTGAAGCGGCCTCAATTAATAAAAAACAGAAGAAAATTGATGTGTAGGTGGGAATCAAACCCGGACCTCCGGCATGCAAGACGGGGACACTTCCACTATGCTACAACTGTTCGACTCTTGTAAGTGAATGAAGGCGTGTCTAGTGAATGCACAGATGTCTAAGAAACGTATCTTCTAGACATGTACTGAGGTGTGCATGAATAATTTAATTATGAGCATGTAAATTACAGATATCCCAATTAAGTGAGTAGCAAAGTACGTTTCCGGTGAATTGCCTTCGTGCATGGCGTGCAGTCGTAGCGCCGTCATGCAGCACCCACTGAAACCCCAACATGCAATGTACGGCAATGGTCCAGCAGATGGCACGTGTCTAGTGAATGCACAGATATCTTAGAAACGTATCTTCGAGTTATTGCAAAGGCATTCATGAATAATTTAATTATGAGCATGTAAATTACAGATGTGTCAATACAACAAGTAGCGAAGTTGTCCAGAATGTACTCAACTTTACAGATGTCAAGCCATGTCTAGTTGCCCGATACCCCACAACTTTCACTCTCTAACCAGGTTCCACAGTAGTTAAACCACAGCTAATTTTTTTAATTTAATTCCTAACTAGAGAACTTTGTCGACATCTGGTTCACCTGGTTCACCATGCTTCAGAGATGCTTACCTGTTTGATAAGTATGTCGACCATGAGAATGTGGCAGCTGAGGGAAACCTCGGCATCGGACTTTTCCTCGCGGGGAGGTGCATCTTCGGGCAGGAAACTGGGCAGCTGGTCGCAGTCCAGGCCAAGGCTACCAAGCATGGTACCTGGAGAGAAACCACAGCAGCACTGAAGCATCGACATGTGCAGACAATGTAAATTTGACTGCGTTTCAAATGACGATGTGCAAGTTTGAATTGTGGACAAGAAAGTGAGCAAGACTACTCTCCTGCCCACTGTCTCAAGTGTTCTTGGCCCTTTACTCTTTTCTTTGAAATCAATACAAATAGAATATCACTCCGGTTATGGTGATATTCGAAAACAGAGCTTCTCCTTCCTTGCTTACTTGGTCTTACTTGTGCCTTCCCTTTCTGTCACCACTGTGGTTCCATATTTGAACCCTGGACTGCTTTTCACATCTACTGCACAGAATGATGAAGACTTCGCTTCCATAGTTAAATAAGGTGCAGCCAAGCATCAGCCACAAGCCACTTCACACTTAATGCCTCTCTTAGCCCAGTGGGCACTGAAACTGCCTGAATGTCCTGCAAACATCCAGGGGAGTTTTAATGCTGATTGGGATGGTTCAGAAGATAGGTGTACGATTTCTGAGATTAACTGCAGCTAATCGCTCACTAGACACTCTCTTGTTACTTCACTCCGCTCATGTTCCTCAAGTAAATGATGTGAACAACAAGTGTTGGATACCAAGCTTGTGCCATCAAGTGATTGCTGCCGTACCAGTGGTGTCCTGCCTCAGCGGATGGAATCGGGGTGTGAGGCCAGTGACATGGCCAGGCCCTTCTTTGGCAGTGGCATCACTCGGCGTAGTTGGTGCCCCCATATGCACCCCGGATGTGAACATGGAGAAGAGCAGGTTCAGGGGCACCGGAACCTCCAGCATGGTCAAGATCTGTCAACACACATACACATCGAATGATAAGCATCAGCTACAACAAGCAAGCATGAACAGTGGCCACTTGAACGGCTTTAGTTGAAGTCTTGAGACCATAAAAAATGCACCCTGACACCCTTTCCAGCAGAAATATGCACTATCATCATAACTATCATCATCAGTAGCCTAAATTCTACTGCAGAGCAAAGGCCGCTTCCAATGACTTGCAATTAACCCTGCACATGGAGGATTAAATCTCTAACTAGATATAAAAAACGTTGAACTTTAGCTTCCAGCAAGCATTATACCAGGTATTTCAGAGAAGCCTGCCACTAATTTAAAAAAAAAAGGCTTTTGAGATAAAGAGAAGCTTTTTGCGGCAGTAATACCAGTGTCAGCGGATCTAAAAAGACAGGTGAACTGAGTTAATTAGCAAAGTGATTGACTAATTTCTGTTATTTAACTTAACTTTTTGACAGTTACAGACAGGCACCTGATTGCAATTAGAGATTTGTAGCCGGCCTTTAGTAATAGCCATATCAGTTTTTAGAATTTTGAAAACACGATTATCCTCACCGCTGTGGATCAACAAATTTGGCCCATTGTTCACACCGTTCGAAAACCATGCCCACGGGGAGCCCAGAGTGATGTCAGTCAAACCGACATCCCGTCGACACATCCCGTGGCGACGTACCACACGACATTCGCTGCCCCATCCACATGGCGGGCCTCCACCCATCCTCACCACTTTTCTGCTCCAGGACTTTGCAATAGAACAAACATTTTCTCTCTATATAATTTGAGTTTTCAATATTGCACTTTTTCATTTTTCCCTTCAAATATTTTCTGCACTACCAACACACACTGAAGCCAAAATATAACTGTCAATTTATATGATTTGTTGCTTTCTGCCATGACAGCAGTGCATGCATGCATCTTGTACTGGCTCATTAACAGTCCACCGGGAAGCAGACTTTGGTTAATGGAAGAGGAAAGCTAGTGAGACCTTGGTGTCCCACATGGAAACACACTGACAACAATTCCTTTTTTTCTTTCTCTTTGCTCAGGTGTGAGGCAAACAGCACTGTGAAAGTCATTCTGTCACATATACTGCACTGCCTCCTTTTGCTGTTCACCTCACAATAATAACTGGGACCAGAGAAAGCGGCAGAAAGCCAATAAAACTTTCTATGCCACCTGCTCGAAGTTATTCGCGCAATGTTTTCCACAGGAAGTGATGTCACCTACGATCTGGTGATGTCACTACCCTCCAGCCAATGATGAATTTTACGACTGACAACACGTTTTGGCCCCATGGGGCTTCTAATGATATCGCACTAATAACAAAATGCACTACAAGAAATGTATATTAACCTGCAACGCCCCGTACACCACGTGCAATAAACACTGTACAAATGTCAACAGTTTTCGTTCCTGCTCACAAAAGAATGTCAAATCCTCACATGCTTACACACACTGAAATTCCCAACATACACTCTAAACAGAGAGGAGTGAAAAGGGAGTAAGCTGTCCTCTAACACACTCCCTTTTATAAAATGGTGCGCACTACAGAACAGCTTACTCCCCTCGTTACTCCCATACAGGTGTATTTGAGTTTAGAGTGTAAACCCAAAGCAAAGTCACAAAACATAGCAAAGCCTTCGAAGTGCAGAGCAGCTTAGAATTTCAATGGGCATCATGCTACATCAAAGAGCCCCTTCTGCACCACCTGACTGCTCCTCCTGCGTGGTGAGGCATACCTGTAGCCAGTACAGTGCTTGCTCCTGCACTTGCACAGTGGTGTTCTCAAAACGGGCAGTCAAGAATCCGTACATCTGCTTGATGTTAAACCCCAATGGGCTCAGGTCTGGATCCAGGACTTTGCTGCAATAAAGAAGGACACTCTGATATAATCAGTGACGAAAACACACTAGATTTCAGACATAAATATATACAGTCGCAGGCACTTCTTTTTAAAGAACAAGGAACGCACCTGAGGAGGATCTTGAGCTCAGAGAGCTCATCTTCTGGGATCTCAAACCTGAAGGCTTCCATCCAATGCGGCATGATGTACTCCCACACCTAGAAGGAAATTATTGGTTGTTATAAGCGGCTTCCTTGGACAAACATGAAATAACTTCCTTTGTAGACATATTGCTATGCCTGGCTGGTAACATAAAAAATTGATGGTGTGATGGTGCCGCAAGGTCACGTGATCTAGGTGGCCCGCCTACCTCCTACGTTGCTCTCTGGGCACCACCTGCCAGAGCCATGCCTGTCATTTTTCGATCACAATGCTGACGCTGCCGACGCCAAAATTTCTGGACAATGGGGCCTTAAAAAGCTATCGCATTAATACTCCCCCTTTTCAAATCAAGTCCCGATTGGGGGATTCCCCCTAAATACACATCACTAATAATCACGCCTTATGCCTAGATGATGATGATGATGATGATTGTGAATTTTTTATGGCGCAAGGGCATCTGAGACCTAAGAGCACCATGGCACAAGGTATTTTCGATTACTCAAGGTGGGGTCAAAGACCCATTTCCCAAGCATTTCACCATAAATAAGCCGAGCACCAGACCAGGGGAAAGCCTGTACCCATCGTATCACCGGTGGGTACCCAGCGGCACTGGGTATCGAACCCCGCACCTCCCGCATGCGAGGCGGATGCTCAACCACTCGGCCACCGCTGCGGTCCCTTATGCCTAGATATCTGACCTTAGCAAAGTGCACGGAAAATCTCTCGGGTATTGTGATGCGACTTGCAAGGCAATTCATTCAACACTCACATCTCGGTTGATAATGTCGTATGGAACGAGGCAAAGGAGTGTCTTGAACCCCTCCTTTATCTGGTCAGTCTGGCATGGCCAGTTATCCCTAGGCACAGAAAAGAGAACATTAGCAGAGAAGGACTGCCAGTGGAGCACAGCATGTTCAGGTCTCTCAGGCAATTCACGAAAAAAGGCGGAATGCTCATCCACAAGGACAAGCAGAAGATAGGCTGAACTACTATCTGCACAATGTGACTCCTCCAAGTGAATGCCTGTAAGCGGTCCTCTACTTTCTATCTCTTACTTGCTTACTACTTTTCTTTTCAGTTTCATTTCTTAATTTGCACGCAGATTTGAGCTCGCAGGCTTTGAGTATGCAGAAATCGCAGTATTGGGATGATGGTTTATGGTTTGGTTTCTAGTGTTTAACGTCCCAAAGCTACTCAGGCTGTGAGGGAAACCGTAGTGGAAGGCTCCAGATAATTTCGAACACCTGGGGTTCGTTAACGCAGCTGACATCGCACAGCGCACGTGCCTCTAGCATTTCGCCTCCATCGAAATGCGACTGCCGTGGCTGGAATTGAACCACGTCTAGTTTTGGGATGACAAAGACCATAGGACTGCTCAGCATCAGGGAAATAAATAACTATAAGCACCACAAAGGCACACTAATGTGATGGCGCTGATGCATGCACTGCAAATGACATCACGATGCTGTTGATTGTGCTAGTTATGAGAATTTGAGAAATCAAAACAACATGTGCAACTGTGGTGTATTACAGAGGACGATGGACATCACAGCTCACGTAAGTGTGCGGAACAGCATAAAATGGACTGATGGCACAAGGTGTCACCAATCACGAGAAGTCTCACCAATGCCCTCCGACTTGAGCATACTCTGCGGGGTGAGGCAGGAGACAGGACACAAAAACATCAAAGTGGGTCCGTGCAATGTCCATCAGCCAGCCATGGATGTACTGTAAAGCACATCAGAAGGGCACTGTGCATGAGTGTTGTGAACACCTTACTGAAGGTAACTTTTTGACGCTCACTGGACCTCGCTGTAAAACTGAAGTACACTGCATTCATAGGGGGACTACTTCCACCTGACACTGGTCAGTTAGAGGTTTACTCTTTCACAAGCTAGTCTGCACTAACTTAGGAAAAGGTGGTAACTGTCCAATAGACTTACCTCTGTTTTAAGCCTCTCTAGTGAATTTCCTGTTTGATCTGTAGCAAGAATGAGAAAGGTCATTTAAGGTTAGCACACAGGCACGGGTTAAAAGCATATACCATCTGGCAGGCAGGCCGTGTAGTGGAACCATTGAAAAAGCATTCCCAGGAGGCGGCCCAGGGTCTCCTGAAAAATCGAGACCATAGATGCATGTGCCTACAGACCAAATCAAATCAAATCAAATTTATTATATTTTTTTTTTGAAAACCTGGCCATACAATTGTTGCCCGGATGGCAGAAAAGTGCTGAAAAAGGATCGCTTTTCAAAGAGTGAATTTTCACCTGTCCGCTGACATATTTTCAGACAAATGTAGCCAAGCAGTTCGAAATGTGACAGCTTGAAAAAAAGATAAAAGTGAAGCAGCATAGCCTGTACACAAATGGACAGCAATCTTGTTCTTTGCTATCATAAGGTATACCTATACATGTAATATAGCAACTGAAGGCAAGGCCAATATGCCATGTTTCGCGTAATGAGCAAAACAAAAAGCACTGTTTCACTTTAATAATGGTCATCATTCAACACTGCTAAGGCTAGTAAACCTACTTGCACCAACTATACTAGTGCCAATAAGATAGTATGTACCTCTTCAAACAAAGCTCACCTGAATCTGAGCAAGTAGATATTAATTGATGCATTAATTAATTATTAGGTGTATTAATTAGTAGATGCATCAATTGACATTCACGAGATGCAGGCTGAGAAAATACGACGGAGAATGCTATACAGCAGTGCTCACAAATAGAAACAAAAATGAGCCTTTTGTATGCATAAAACCACACATATATCATCTATTCAACACCTGATAAACTGCCATACGAGAGTGTTTATTTCATAGAGGAATTATCCTTGATCCCATACAAGTGGGATTCCCTTACTTTGATCAATTTGAGTTGTATTCATTTCCACCTGTTATGCATTTAAAGGACTAAAGACACCAAATTTTTGCTTGCGTGTTTTCTTCTTTCAAACGATGCATTAGACATTGTTATACATTGAGTACCCTGTGGTATTCGTGTATAACTCCTAAATAATTTATAATTGAATTTCTTCTTGACGCTGTTTCGGTTTCATCAGTCGTACGATGACTGACGCTTAGTTGGTGTTTAGGTCACATGAGGCATAAAAAATCGGATATATAATTGCTGACAGATCATTTTTTGTCATTCCAGATCTGGGAGGAAGCTGGATTAAATGTTGCAGTGAATTAAAACTACATACAAGCAATTATATTACAGTTTCTCTAGCAGATCACGTGACCAAAACATCAACTTGGCATCACAGTTGTTGTTCGGTCAATGAAACTGAAACCGAAACAGAATGAGAAAAGAAATTCAATTATAAATTATTTACTGGTTGTAGGCAAATACCACCCGGTAATCTATGTATTCTAATGTCTATCGCATCATTTGTGTCTATAGTCCTTTAAGCCAACATGACAAAATCACCAATCAATTACTGTATTTACTCGCATGGTGAATGCAACTTTAAAAAATTGGTGTTATATTGGGAGGTGTGTCAGGAGTAAAACTTCCATACACACCATTCTCCAGCAATACAGATGTCATAGCTAATTTCTCTCATAGCGACAGGAGTGAAGCCAACTGGAGTGTTGTACCGTCATGACAACAGTATCCAGCAGCAAAATAAATAAAATTCATCCTGAGTGGATTCGAACCGCCGCCGGCAAGAAAAGGGAAGCTTCCTATCCTGGTCCCTCAGATAATTCGGCCACTGCTGCAGCCTTATCGCGCTGTGTGCACGTAGGAATCATTGAATTTTATGCATCAGTTCTCTTTGAATCATTGCATTTTAAGCATCAGATGCACTGAAGTAGTTGAAACTGAAACTAACTGAACTTATCTTCCCGTCGATGTGTTTTTATGAAGCGTAAAATATACACCATGGTCAATTACAGTTTCCCGAAATTTGAAAGACTGTTGTAGGAGATGCATTTACCACATGAGTGCATTCATCATGTGAGTAAATATGGTAATCAAAGCTGACCATGTAAAAAATTTTCAACTCTCACCTAGCATGACCTCTCAATAATGAAAGCTTGCTGTTCTATATGTCAGTGCACAACTGGGGGAAAAAAAAAGGTCTGAAAGAGCCAATTACAGGGGGAGTGTTGTCTTCGGGCGTGCAGAGGCCAACCAGGAGCCAAACCCCGTAGCGGCTCAGCAGCTGCCGTTCTTCCTGCGCCATGCACTCCAGCGACTCTTCGGGCCCCTCAGAGAGGCCAGCAGCTGAGCGGGTGTGGCGATCTGTCGTCGATTCTTTCCCTGGCACTCCCCCTTTGTCCGACGTGGGCTGAGCCTCCTTCAGAAGGCTGCATGCAACAAGCAGCAACACTTGACAACAACTCCCTCTACAGTGACCATTCATAAGTATCATCATCATCATCCAAGCTAAGCCCATGTTGAGACTAAATCATCTCATTATGATCTCAAATCACCCCAGTCTGGACTCAACCATGTTCATTCTTTTCGATTTTTTTTTAGGATTTCGATGTAGGCAAAATGCTAGAAGCCCGTGTGCTGTGCGATGTCAATGCACATTAAAGAACCCCAGGTGGTCGAAATTTCCGGAGCCCTCCACTACAGCGTCTCTCATAGTCTTAGTCGCTTTGGGACGTTAAACCCCATAAACCAAACCAAACCATTGTTTACCTGAAAATAATTTCTTGGTTTAATCAGTCCATTTTATTATCTGCCGCTCCTGGCTATGCTTCCTTTCCCCAGATATTAACTCTGTCACTCTGATAGACCACCAAACGCACTGTGCCTGTCCTGAATCCACTTCTCAATTGTGGCTAGAATGCATTCAGCTCACTTTGGTTCTGTAGTCTACAAAGCATTAAATCTTTTCTGAACATTGTGTACATCATTTTTCTTCACCAGTGCCTACTCTGCTGAATTCAATCTTCTTTCAGGCATTGTTAAAGCCAAGTTAATAACTGGAAGTGGAGTATAAGCTCTGGTGCTGTTGATGAAGAACTAATGCTATTCTTGTATAGTGCCATTATATTTTGCCACTTATTTAAATATACTTAAAATTATACTACACAGGAAAAACTCTTGGTCTCCTGTAATGAGAAAACATAAAAGATGAAAATCTGCAATGTTTATGGCATCCAAAAAGACAAGTGGCACTTCATATTTCAAACTAAAAATGTATCTCCACGTTGTTTTCTAAAATTTTGAATGCTGCTTTTAGATTTACAGCTTTAAATTCGAAAGCGGCACTGACAGTTGTACTAGACAATGAAATCTACACAGGTGTAAATGATGCATGGTGCCTTCTCAAGCTGTATCTCCTACTGTCTGCAAAAGAAAGTGAGACTTATAATGGCTGCCATCTCCCCTCCTGCCTATTTACCACCAGAATTAAAAACTACTCTGGCTACCACATGTTTCACATAATTTCAGTGCAAAGAAACTGCATATATGTACACACCTGACAATGGCTTCAACGAAATAGAGCTGTGTCTCGCGGTCCATGCTCCAGGGACTTGGGATGGGTCGCAGGGCCACATGTTGACTGGCACGTTCATTGTTGCCCGCATGTTTGCCCTGGAAGCACTGGCCGCAGTAGCGGATGGGCCGGTTGCCGTTAAAGCTGGCGCACTCCATGGAGAAGCAGGTCACGCTGGCAGACTTCTCCCGGGCGTTGCAGTTCTGCACACCAGCAGAGAGTAAATGTTACGGAGAAGCTTCAACTTGGAAACGTTTAACGAAGATTTCACCATGCAGTGCTTGAAATTTCGCACCATATGAACACCATTTGGCTGCAGTAAATCTACACTAGATATCACAAAGAAGGCTGAGCCAGTAGTAGCTCTGTCCTTTCCTTCCTTAAAACATAACATTGGCTTTGACAACTGGGATAGAAGGCTCCCAGACAGTTTCCTATATCGAGAGGTGAAAAACAGAGAGATAAGCTTTACCGTGCCCCCAAACAGAGCATAGCAGCTTCTGAGCCCCACCTCGTCTGAGATTGTGCCAGTTACGACCATGTATGAGCAACTGCTCTCGACTCACTGCCACCGAACATCAGGCCCTGCACACTTGGAGACTGGCTTCACCCACATTACTTCCACACCTGTGCCCACAAAGGCACTTCGGCACCACTTATCCTTCCTAGTCTCATCAAATGCTAAGGCCCTACTCTGTGGGTCTGCCCTTTTCCCCTTTTTAACTCCTATAACTTTATTTTTATTTTATTTTACAATGCTGCCAGACAAATCTTGGTGTCCAAGACATGTGTGGTACAAAATGCACATGAAAACAGGCACATGTACATATACATCATGCTACAAGGCAAAAAAATTAACGAAAAAGTTAACGAGCTGCACCAGCAAGGCTTATACAGAGCTTTACAAATACTTATACAATCCAAAAAGAAGATAAGGGATTGCTGAAACATTCCCACCACAAGAAGCAAGAACATATATCTGTAAACACAAAACCATCCTTTCTCACCAAAGCTATCAAGCTAGGGGCACGTTGTACCAGCTTTTCAAAGTTATAACTTGTTTACCCGACCAGTGAACTAACTCACCACAGCATCCATTCTAAAGCTCAACTGGGTGACATGATGATGGAAGGGTTGTTGTTGAGTGCACTCTCGAGTGCACACTGGCCCTATGACCAAGACCAATCTAGCTAAATTTATTATTGGCCAACAAGTGAATGTGGGTTTTTGATGACATAAGATGGCGACAACAA
Source organism: Amblyomma americanum (assembly GCF_052857255.1). Lineage (NCBI taxonomy): Eukaryota > Metazoa > Arthropoda > Arachnida > Ixodida > Ixodidae > Amblyomma > Amblyomma americanum. Next base: position 165,780,854 of record NC_135501.1, on the reverse strand, counting down.
CAATGACAAAAACCAAAGAAAGTTCACTGCAGAACTATGGGTGCAAAACAGCTGTCCAGACTTTTGCGCCAGCCTCCTCTCCCACTAGGCCCCTTTGTCAAGCTGCTTTTATAGGGAAAGAGGCTTCATGCAGCTAACCTTGTTTTCACAGTGCAGCGAGATCTCCTGCATGGGCAGCAGCACATCCATGAGATGGTTGGGGCCATGCTCCCGACGGATCTGGTCGGCACACCCCTGGCACACAAACAGAGGTGGCGGCCGCTCGCCCGATGCAATGGCAATGGAGTGGTCGAGGCACATCTGTCCACAGATGTAGAGGGCCATTAATGTGCTGCCAGCCTATGAGGTGCACGTGCACTTCAACCTAGCATTTAAGCAACAACTGACCAACACGCATACCTGGCACAAAATACAAATGATAAAACCAAACTGCATTAGGTTGATCAACCTGCCTTTCCCACACAACAAACTCCCTCCTCTTCCCTCTGATGACGAAATACTCATAGCATGGTAAAATAGCTATTCAGCACTTAAACAAGGACGTAAACTGTATGCACTGGTCAAGAAAATTTCAAGATCAGTAATTGCAGTGTTGCCCCAGTATTCCTTTGCAGCATCCGACAGTAAGCACACAAGGGTTTATTAATTTAAAAAGTAATGTTTACTAGCCAAAAACAATGGCGCAAAATAAAATGTCTCTTTCATTTATGGCTGCATTGACTCCGACTATTCTCTGTTTTAGCCCAGCTCACGATAAGTTTCTAGATATGAAAAAAAGCCTCTCACCTTATAGGCTTCCTTGTTTTCCAAGCTGACACAACTCTCTCGTTGGCACATAAGTGGCTTCCAGCCTAAAGAAGAGCATTCAAGACAATCTGAAGCAACCTGCATGGGCTTCTTGTCTATATCTACACTGCTGCCTAGCTTACTACGCTATACCTATAACCCAGTGGCAAGATATATGGCAAGCACGTTTATAATGAAAATAAGAAAAAGTAATGCAGCTCAAAAGTTAATTTTGACACGTGGAACAAAACAGTACTTTGATTGATACTGAATGTTTATCAACTTAGCTCATTCAAAAACAGCTGTTTACAAATAATAGCATGTCGTGTCGTATTTACAGGTATAGTTTGCTATAATTCTGATATAGTGCAAAATCATCAACTCCTCAAACGAAATGTTTTTGACAGCAATCATTAAGGCCTATGTTACAATGAAAGGAAAGCTAAAAAAAAATTATGCAACATCTACATCGTCGCTGCACAAATAGTTAACTGAGCGAAAGCTTGCTACACAGAATGCTGGCGAGCAGTGCCCTCTGGTGACTACGATGCCTCACACTGCTCCCTATACACATGTTGTAATGTCACCGCGCCATCATATCCACACAGCTTCCCACTGGTTCTTACAGCGTACACCAGCACCTCTGCATGTGCCTATGGAAACTTGTCTGCACCATCCCTTTATGATGGTTTGACATCGGCATCACACGTGCTCATTAGTGCATATGCTGTTCACACAACTCCTCCCCTACACCACAGCCTTCGCAATGCAAGCACATTACCCCCTCACCTGTGCAAACCTCCTCCCCACTCTTGGTAGACTCCACCCCAATGCAATGTTTATGCTATCATTACACAAAACATTAAACTCGGAGAAAGATTGCCCATTGACCCCTACTCATTCTCACGCTCACTCCATCCATGCTTTGCAGTTTCTGACGTAAGCACTCACAGAGCCATCCCATGGTGGTACCACTAACTTCTGCTGTGCACAGCGCCCCTAATGTACAACGTGCTAACTAGCACCTCCTGTGCTATGCGTGCGTTTCATGGAAATACTCCCACAAACAGCCTGCACTGTAGATCCTTCCATTCTGTTTGTTTGCCCATATTTATGTTCTAACGCACATGTAAAAAATTTTTAATTGTTGGGTTTAACATCCTGAAGCAACACATGGGCTATAATTGGACGCTATAGTGGAGGGCTTCAGGAAAATTTAGGCCACCTGGGGTTCTTTAACATGCGCTGACATCGAGCTGCACATGGGGACCTTTAGCGTTATGCCTCCATGGAAGTGTGGCCGCCATGCTGGGACTGAACTCAGGTCCTCCGACTCAGTAGCTGAGCGCCCTAACCACTGATACTCCACTCAAAAGTGCTCATTTTTATACACCGCACGTAATATTCAGCAATGCACGTACGGAGTTGTCTTCGGGATAATAATTCTATGCCTGCCTGTAAAGGGCCCTGCCTCATTTTCCTGCCTCTCACCTGATCACCAAGAGCATTCCGTACGTCCCAACTTTAACACAAGACTGCATGATGCCACACCATGCAATGTTCAGAGAAATGGGGTCACGGGAGTAACGCATTGAGGGCAAACACAAGAGGATATAACTTGGCAGAGAAGAAGGTTTGCATCAAAGTTCTGCAATGAGTGAAGCAGCTGTTATATCTTGTAATATCTTAGCACGCTGTCACTCGGAGTACAAAAGGTCCCATTTGAAACACAGAAGTGACTTGGCTCCTTAAAATTTAACCCTTTTAGGCCCTGCTTGCCATTTCTTTTTAAAAATTTATTTTTTCTGCTTAAACAGTCTCTGCAGGCCTCAAGAAAGCCAATTATTCAGATTTGTAACGCAAAACACTAACAGTTTTTTTTTTTTTTTGCAGGTATGTGCCAAAGTTGTACAAAGTGTCAGAATTGTTTAAAACTGCAACATCGAATCACCATAATTTGTCAAATGAGTACCTGACGGATCAGGGAATTGCAAATTTTTTTTTGAGGATGCACATGACGCTAGCAATGTACATGTAATAAAATATATTGTTATCGGTCGCAAAATCTCCATGCACGAAAATGGCAACAGACATGCTACCAAGTTCAATGTTTAGAGAAATATTATTTCAGTCGGAAACAAAAATGTACCTCAGTTGTGATATGAACAATGTTAAATTCATCTCGAATAAAGAGATCACACCTAGCTGCAGCACACTCCCATAAGAAACTGCGAATTCACAATATACACACTTGTGTAAATTATGCCTGAAAGGGTTAAGCAGCATAGAACTTTTCGAAATTCCCTCAGTAATAGGTGAATCTGGAGTATGTATGTACAAACCTTACACCTTCAATGCTCTATGCTACGACTAAACTTTGCAATTACTCAGGTTTAGGTAGTATCACCGGCATTCACTTCAATCTAAAAACCCACTCCTTGGTAAACTGTAGACCTCCTTTTACTAACCTTCTTACCTACCTCAACTACCTACTTGTCAGTATAGAAAATGAGTAATAAACTGAATTGATAGATGCTAGGCTGCTGCAGACACTGGAGAGCTTTGACACAGGTATACAGGAGAGAGACGTCTTACCAATGGGGCAAGATCCTGACAGAGAGTTAAACGGGGGCAGAGGCCAGGGAGAGACAACAGGATGACCACAGGGCACAAGAAAGAAAGAGACACACAATTCAATGGCAGACACACACACACACGCACACACATCCTCCTGCTTCCTTTCTAGTTAAAAAAAAAGAAAAAATAGGGGACAGCATTCTCAGAACTCAGGTATGAAAAATCACACCGCTTAGGGACAAAAAAAAAATATTTCACAGCAAAAACGCACACTGGGTTGCACACCATCTATTAATGCATTGCCAGAAAAACCTTTTCCAGGACAAGTGCAAATGTCCAGGACACCAGGTTTAGCATCTTTTTTTTTTTTACCTATTTGCCCAGACTAATTACTTCCTCCTAGGGGAAAAAAAATTTCCTTTCACAGCAGGCTGGGCTGCATGCGAAGAAAAGGTTTGTTACAGTGTTCACTGAACACATTACTTTTTTTGTCACAAAATCACGTTAGGTTCAGTTGATGCACTAAATGTTTCCTTACTTATTCAGATACTTTTTTCTACTGGCAATATACATTCAAGTCATTACCAGCCAGTAGCATACATAAACTTTACAGCGGTCTGCCCTTTACTGTCGGTCATAATGATAAAGTATGCACCAAAAATAAGAAACTCACTGCACATATGACTGGAATTGACATTGGTCTATGTCCTGGATTATGTATGGCACTGGTGGCATTCCAGTGAGCAGAAATGTCTACATTGAATTGCAGAGCATTGCAGCGACATGAGAACAACAGAAAACAAACAAGTGACAAAGCACTGGCTTCAAACACACGTACAGTGTGCGCACTACCTTCGGCAGAGACTTTAACTGGCTGGCTGTACAAGCTTACTGTGTTCTCTAGCAGCAGTTACCAATGACTACAGCTCTAAGGCTGATCAAAACCTTGTTGTACTGTCTGGAGACAGACAGCAATCAGCAACATCTTGGAATTTTGTGAAAAAAGGTGCTTTCACCGTAGAGAAACTAGCTGCACATAAGCAGCATTTATAATTAACATAGCAAAATCTTGTGACAAACAAGGCAAGTAAGTCTGTCGAACTGATCATTAGCTCAGGTACACCTACAATAATAAAATTCTGCAGTATGTGCACTGGCCTGATTGAAAATATACTATAGTAGCAGCTCAAGAAGGAATGTTTAACTGCCTCAGGATCCTGATTCAACTCCGTGTGCTTCATATATATGTCAACTCAAATAGCGCTACCTAATTAGGACATTTTGCCCTGCTAAGTATCTTTTATTCCTGATCACAAGTAGTAAAAGAAAAACAAAACCTACGAGAGGCAACATGCATACAAGCTCTGCCTAAAAGCTGTGAGTTGCTAAGTGCTAAAGCCATTTCAGTATTACTATGAAGCACTACTGCTACTCAGTTGCAGCAATCAAAGCAGGCTAAGGCCCGGGCCACTGAAGCTTGCAGGGTCATAGAGCTTATCGCTTCTTCACAGATCTTTCTCTCATGCTTTCCATTTGGGATAACTCTAGTAATACTTAAAAAGCACGCCGTCAACCCTGTGGCTCTGCACTAGTCGGCAAGCCCATGCTAAAATTTGATACAACTAAGGGGAAAACTGAACGTCTACAAAGTACCAAATAAAAATTAAATGCCGGCTTTCTGTAAGCTCTACCTCGCAAAAGCACGAAAGTTGCAATACAGGTTTTATAATTCCAGTTTAGTCACAGTAAAATAACCAAGCTTATTAAGGCATGCATCACATTCCTTGGACATATCAAAAACAAATGTAGACCTTCTGTCAACATTCGTTTTATAGGTAAAGAAGCATGACAGTGAAAGCTCACAGGAAAGCAGATCGACCAATTGAGTTGCACACAGTTAATTATGGAAGTACGGTGGTCGCATCTGAGTTGCATGAAGGCCACAGCAGCATGTACCATGCGGTTGAAGTGTACATTTCCAATGCAGTCAATGACATAAGGGTGACAATAATTTATTACAGGTAGATGGCTGGACTACCTTGGAAATAAACTGCTTATGCTGCAATAAGCAAGGAAGAGATGTGGCACGAGTGACAAGCATTTAATGGGCAGTTGTCAAATTTAATTACTCAGCTTCCAACAAACCTCTATTTACCAAAATTTTCACAGATTACAGTACAATTAATGAACGTTGTGCTTCATACACCGCTGAAAATTATGAACCTTGTTCATATTATGTGATGAGGCTGGTGGTACACTTGAACAAATGGCACCATGTAATGTGTTGCACTAGTACAAAACTTGCTGTGAGCATTGATCAGAGTTAGTTAAAACTGTCCCGCTGCTTTTCAACCAACTCTGCTATATTTTATAGCTGGTGGTAGACATATGCCATTTTTATTTCCTGTACAAAGCTTGTGCCCTGCTGCTCCGTGCACCCATGATAGTCACATTTTTATAGCATATCATACAGATCGAAATACCACAACTTTCACCCTTATTCAAATTAGATGTAAGCATGTCTGGGTTTGTGTTAATATATTGCTAGGCTGCATTGCACTAGTTTGCACCCAAGTTGGAGCCCAACTTTGCTGAATAAAAAACCATGCACCAAATAACCTTAAAGTATATCAACACATCACCCCTGACATGACAGGAAGCACTTTCTCTTATGCTCCTTGCAAGGCTCTGTTAAAAAAATGTGTAATGGCTGGATTGCACACATCTTGAAAAGCTTAGAATGGTTCCTGTTACAAGCTAAAGTTGATTTAGCAGCTGAGTTAATTTCATGTACTGATGAGCTCGTGTCTGCATGCATGATTCTTGCTTTCCTGAGAGCATGATATTCTATGTCCAAGCAAAGAAGATGACTGGGAAGGCTTTCAATGACATGCCTATGTTCATGCATGCAAAACGGTCATGGTCAGCAAATGCAGTTTTCTGACACAGCCTGAAGCGATAGACAGCCAATGCACACTACACTCATGCATGTTTTGACAAGGTTTGATAAGCTGGCTCAGTACGGACATGCAGAGTCATGGCACACTGTGGCAGTCCAACCTGAGTGCCTGATTGAGAACCCCTTCTTGTCCCTAAGCATGGGGTTAAGTGTGGGCCAGTAGTGGAAGAGCATCTCCACCGCTGGGTGCCGTGCCTTGGCCGTGCCATGGGCGATCACGCACAGCAGGTCCTGCAGCAATGAATAGACGCCACCTCTCACTGCTTCCCTGCCCACAACGGTGGGTTAGTGCAGAGCCTGAGGGTCTTGCTAGTCACCGGCAGGACCAGCCATGCGCTACATTCCAAGCAACTGCTCCAAAGTAGTGACCCTCCTGATAAACATAAACTAAGAGCTGTCGCCATCCGTGGCGCAGTTCCGTGTCCTAGAGGTGCTCTGTCACCGTTTATATGGGCACCGTTTGTGGTCCAGCTTAGTGTCACGAAGATATCTCAGAGGAACCTGGGAAGCCAATCTCCAGAATATTCAGCTCCTCCACGTTCCCCGCAGTGAAGAGAAATATTTGTTGCTGCTGACTTTTGCATACACTCACATTAGCACATTTTTTCACTTCAACAAAACACTAAAGCATATTTCAACTCTGACCACATGTGAATAAACTGCATAGGACACTATTAGACCTTCTTGCTAAAATCTAGGGCTTCCGTCTCTATTAAAATGAAGCAACAAAGAAGATCCCTAGCCATATAACAAAGTAACCTGCAACAAAGAAAAAACACAAAATAATGTACTATAACCAAGGGTGCATGCGGTAATACATACAAATAATAGAAAGAACTGTCAATAAGAAAAGAAGGCCCCTGAAATTGTGATGTGTAAAGCTTTGAGTAAAGGCATAAGCTCAAGATGTGCAAAATCTGTAAAAAATCTTTAAAAAATGCTCTTCACAAAACACCACAAGGTCACGATTAATTACAGCTTCAGCATCTTCCTAGCAATGAGCAAAGTAATTCACATATTTAAAGAGCCAGCAGTTTTTTTAGTCCCAACTAGTTCTGTTAGAGACATCAAACTGAGGGTTCCCCGAAACATTTCACCAACTATGTCCCCACTTCGAGTTATTAACCAATGCGCTCTCGCCCAACCGTAAGCTTGCTGTCCCAGTTAGCTCAGTTGGTAGAGGAGCTCCTCCGAGGTGAAGCGGTGGTCCCGGGTTCGAACCCCAGACCAGGGCGAATTTTTCTTTCACTACAAAGTTTCTGTGGAAGCTGAATAACTTTCCTTTGTAGCCACATGGCTGCACTTGGGTGGATGCCTAACTCCATTATTACAAACTGGGTTAGTTCACTAAAGAACACTGAAGCTGTTATGAACTCCCTGCTGTAAGTCTCACAGTTCATGACATTGAAACAAATAAAAAGCAATCGAATTTTACCCTTGGTGAAAGCTTCTCCCCATAGACAACTCAAATTTTGTTTCCACCCATGAGACTTGTCGCAAATTCTATCCATGACCAGCATTTATGGCAGAAATAACGATAACATCATGCTTTTTCATTAAAGAAGTCACTAAAAAGTGCTTCCCTTTTTTTTATCTAGCAGTGGCCTCTGAACATCCCTCAAAGCTTCAGCAGCTTTAAAAATTTGTAATGCAAAAGACACAAACAGGACATTCCCTGTACACACAGGCATTGAAGGCACTGAAAACAGCTTAAACTTGCCTTGACAATGTCTCGTTTCAGACTCATCAGACACTCCAGCAGCTGGGTCTGGTACGCTGCCGAAAGATAGATGAGAAAAAAAGTGAGCAATGCAGCTGAGTGTACCAAGGTGCAATCAATAATAACACAAATTTACTGCCGACCACAACAGCATTTCATTCACTAACATTTAATTCATTCAAGAATCCTTCATTCATCATTCACTCACCTGTGCAAACTGTCTCTAGCCTGAAAGCAGCTACACATTTCAGCATATCTGTAACAATGTCCTTCCAAACACATTCTGCACATAAATATCAGGTGATATCGGAGTAGAAATGTAGACTTCTTGGAAAGGTCTTCCAGCAATCATGGGCTAGGTTTACAGCTCTTAAAGATTTTTTTCTGTCACTGGTAACACAAAGTTCTTTGTAAGAGCCTTGGTTCACATAAGGGAGCAGAGGTTGATGCCTGTATTACACAATTAAAACTTTAACTAGGCAAAATTATAAGCCCAGTGCCAATCAATGCTTTGATAAGTGGCACTATTTGTGGCATGGCTTTAGCAAAGACAACTTTAGTCTAGGTCGAGTTTTACAGGTTCCCTGTGCTCATATCGAATTAATAATTTTGTTGTACTCTTTACAGATATTTTATTTTCTTGCATGTAGCACTCTCATCTTTACAATTATCTCTTTTACAAGTGCTATTATCACTTTACAAGCTTGCAAGTTCATTCAAATTACAAAATACAGTCGACTGTCTGTAAAGTGAACTCGAAAGGGACTGAAACTTTTTTAGAAATATAAGGGATTTATATGCCTTTTTAATATACTTCATATTGATGGGACAAAAGAGTTTGAATAAATGTTGGCCAGAGCTGGGTCTTCAGTTTCTAGAATGTAATGTTTACTGATACTCTAACAGAAAAGCATAAAAATGCTAATCAAGTAGTTAAACAGTCAGCCATCAATAGCACCATGCATTCCTACACGCACAAAATCAAGGAAGTCTCCACATTGTCCATAAGGCTGTTAGCAAGCAGAACATACCAGGCCCAGACTGTCCGGTCTTGTTTGTCCCTAATTTTATGCCTTTACTGTTAGAAAAAAAGCTATCAGTTTTTTTGCTATACTTTTGCCACCAGCCTTCGCAGAACGCATCAGTCCACTCACCCACATTCTCAGTGTACTGGAATACCATCATGATTACCGCTGAGGTGGACATGTTGGCATAGTTAAGGGCATCTGCATCCACAGGATTAGCTGAAAAATAAAGGAAAAGTCCTCAACACACAGTTCTCATCCCATTGAGATTAGAAGGCCCACATTGCTTCAATAATGGCTTACCTCAAAATTGCCCTCTTACTCATTTTTTTCAGGAGCAGAAAATCAGCTCAGTACTGGCATCACAAATTTGACAACTGATTGTGTGTCTTACGCAAAGCAGCAGAAACTGGAAATTGTTTAAAAGATCATTTGTATCCCACTACACATTACTTAGGCAATGATGAAACTAATAATTTTTAGGAAGCAGAAAAATAAAAGAAATGCTCTAGCAAAGAGCAGCACGAAGTTCCATAAAATTCTTTGTAATCCCCACAGAAACAAGGAAACCTACTTTCCTGGCCCCAACCGCAACAGCAAAGGTAACGTGCACACCGAATGCAACTCACTGATGGTGTAAGGTAAGAGGTGATTGCAGAGCATGTCAACAATGTCCTTATGCAGCGATGCCGGAAACAAGGCCATGGAAGAGGCCACGATGTAAGGCAGCGTGTCCATATACTCGTGCTCCAGGAATGGAACCAGGCATGCCAGAGTGTTCAGGATTGTGTAACCAAGAGCTGAAGCGAAAAGCAGAAAAAATAGATTGTGAATTACGACAAACAGTAATTTGTTGTTAAGCCAAGAAGAAGGCTTCAGTGTGCAGGCCAGATATGCATGAATATAATAACAATAGCTGTCAAGAATTATGAATGTCTCTTCAGTTTGCTTAAACCCCTTTCTGCGTAGACCTAAGGCTTATTATACTATATACTTTTGTGCCCTGCAGTCATTCTTCACAGCCTGAGAAGGCACAATATGGTTGTCCACAGTCTTAATTACAAGCATGCACCATTCTCACGCCTAAAATCTCAGAAAAAAAATGGAGATGTATTATTATTGGGGCAGCAATGCAAATCACATCCCACTTAATTGACCATCCTTGTCTAACCTGCTACTATATAAACAACACACCACATGTGTTTTGGACTTGACTGGCTATGATTTCTCCTCTTACAGGGTTACACTACTTAATCTGTGTAGCCAATGGCAGCCCACGATGGCCCACCCACACGCAAAAACAAACCTATGCATTCTGCCCTCTCCTATATACAGGAGGTCAGTTCTGAATATAGGATGCAAGATGGTGAGCACTGCATTTGTTCCTGAGCCCATCCGGTCATAAGACCATCACTACAAGTTTTGCTTCAAATTTTGCTCCATGTTTTCCACCTTTGCGTCTGTATCATTAGCTTCTCAGTATCCTTCTTTCCAGGAGCTCCTTATGGCTGGAATGGCTTTCCTTACTGCACTGTTGCCATCACCTGCTCATCAAAGTTATGCCTTGCCAAATTCATGGTACCAACACAGTTTGTCAAATGTGTTAGCCAGAGGTAAAATGATAGTCAACAATTGTACAGTCAACTAAAAAACCTAAGAGTCCAGAATTAGTTTCCTACGGCTCTCCTATACCTCATCTGCTGGATGCCATCGCAAGGCATGCTTGCTAATGTGTACCAGTGAGCTGTCTCAGTAAAACTACTTTAAATCAAGCTATTTAGCCTGCCAGCTAAAGCTAACAGCAGTGCAAACCCCATAATTTTCCAGTATGTAAAGCACCCCAACCAAGCTGTTTGCCATTTGCTTGCTATGCAAGTTCTGTGGTGACTGGCGTTGGGTGCATAACCAAGTAAGGTGTGAAGTTGGGCTGGTTCGTTATTGAGTTCAGTCATTTTAAAACTGCGCAAAGAAGACAGGACGACATGACGAGGCACAAACAGGAGCACACAAGGCGCTTTGTGCGGTCTTGTTTGTGCCTCGTATTGTTGTCCCGCCTTCTTTGCGAAATGACTGCACAGCCAAGTTCACTCACCATGAGCTCCAGATTGAATGACAGGCACAGCATCCACCAACTGCACAATGGCATGGTAGAGTGCCTTGTAGTCTAGGCTCGGAAATAATGTCGTTCGAGCATGGTCCTTTTCGTGACAGCGGATCATGTCAAGCGGAATGCTCGGTACATCCTTGAGGACACTGGAAAACAAGCATTTCTGTATGAGGAGAGAGTACTTGTAAACACAGGTTGCGAGGGACACAGGTTCATGTTTTGAGACCATGATTTTTTTTTTCCTCCACTGAACACATCTCATTTTAAAGCTGAAGCAGAAAAAGAAAAACAAAACAGGATATGCCAGGATCTGCGCTCATAGTTACATTCCACCTTGCTTCAATTCATATACAACATATGTAAATTGGGCACAAATTTACAAGTGAGTGTTCTAAAAATTATCAACAGTTGCAATAATGATAGATGTAGGCTTCTAGGAGTAAAATTGAACAAGCAACAACAGCCTATCTGTCACTTCGAAAACATATACATCTACAGTGAATATGTTTCAGAGCTGCGGTAGGACCCACATATGATGAAAAACTATTTCTGCAGTAGAATATACTTTGAAAAAAAGAAGAAAAAACGCCAATTGGGCCATATATTCTATCATACATAAAATTCAACAAGCAATAGATAAAATTTAATACACAATTCATGCAAGGCAACACTGCAAACATACCTGAGCAGTGTCTGGGAAAAATACTTGAGTGTGTTAGCAACATCCACCCCTGACGGCAGAGGGGGGAGCCCATGCAAAATTCGTGTGTGATAGTCGTGCAGATTACGAATCTTGGCGGTGACTGAAAGAATAATTCCACAGTTAAAACACAACAACACAGAGTTCAAATAATAAGTTGGGACATAAAAGTGCAAATGTCCACAGAAGTTACTGAAACAAGGAAACCATGAAAAAGCTTAATTTCTTGGTAGTCTAAGTATGCAGCCAATTTCCTATGTGAACTGCACAGTAAGCCTTTCAATGTCAGGCCCAACCTTTTGGACAGTGAGGAAAATCAACTGTGGCTTCCATGTCTCAAAAACTTATATGGGAACCTGTACATTAAATTAATGATACAACTGTGGCTTCCGTGTCTCAAAAACTTATATGGGAACCTGTACATTAAATTAATGTTTTGAAGTGTTATGCTGTGGGCAGTGAGGAACACTGCAGTGAAAATGATCACACTGATTTTGACCACATATGGTACTAAGCCCACAGCAAAATCTTGGTATTATAGGGGCATTCTGACATTCCAACTTCATGGAAGTATAGCATTAATGCACCAGCACAGATTAAAAGAACCCTGTCCTCAGCAGTGTTACACAATCAGTTATAACAGTTACTGATCAGTCAATATTGTATTCTTAATGACTGCCTTGTGAATATACTCAAACTAAACATGCGTTTAGATTCTCATGTCTAACCAATGTGATACCAGTTTTGAGTGGTCTCAGGTATACAGCGTGAACAACTTCTTGTTGTGAAATGGAATGATGGAGAAAGTACTCCATCATTCCATTTCCACTGCATGTTTCTTACTAAAAGAAGCTTTTAAAAACATGGAGGCGAGAATACAGAGACCAAAAAAAGACCAGAGGTGACAGCGGTGGACAATAGTGTGGATGTGGCCGAAGCAGCCTTTTTAGATCTTGTAAGTTCATGAGGCACCGCATCCTTAATTTAGGCATAGCATACAACATTGAAGATAAAGGATTGAAAACGACACAAAGTGAGCTACTGTCACTGATATGAATAAAGGCCATCTGTAGAAAAGCCTCTTCCATGTGTAACTCTTTCAATACGCTTGTGTATGTGCAGCACAGTATCAGACTCTGAAGAAATGCAGTCAAAGTCAAAGTTAATTTTTTTTCTTGTGCGTATATATAAACATATTCTGCAGAAAAAAAAATGATTGGAATGGCAGGAAAACAAATTTTCATGCGGCTCAAAATTTTCATTTGATGGCAAAGAAGTCAAAAACAAAGACTTGCATAGGTGCCATTACAGCAGACTGTTCTAACCAGAACAACACATGGTCTTCAGTTTCAACTGTGTTTTGGTACATTCGCACATAAAACCCTGGGGACAAATGCAAGTAATAGTGATGGTATGAACATAGCTAATTCATAAATGCTGGTATACTTACAAGCGGCTGCTCTCGTTCCCATGATGAGCTACACTAATCTCGACTTCTATCGGCCAGGATGACAGGGAAAAAGAAATACAACAGTAAATTTTTATGCAAACAGAAAAAAAAACGCCAAAGGCAGATATGAAATCTTATAATGTGCCACCACTTACGACCAGATGCTTTCAACATATTGTTGCGTTAATGCAACAGTGAAACCAATATACCAGCGCCAGCACTTTACATAAAACTACGTACAGCAGTGACAAGGGTCAGTTGGTATTTTCCACGCGACACCGGTGTCATGCAGGAAAGCTACCTATCTGACATTTGGCGCAGCTTAGTGTTTACTTGTCTTCGGAATCGTTATCAGCGCCTTCAAATCGGAGCTCAAAATTTATTAGAGGTCTCTTCCTGCCTTCCACGTGATTCTTCGACCAAGTGCCCCCAGTGCCGATAAATTATTATGCGTACTACAGATGGTAACCTGTTAACGCATGCGCTTTATTGATTTATTTTGTTTTATTGCCCTCTTTGTCGATAGACGCCCCCTTTAAGAAACAACTAAGCTCTAAAGTACCCAACAGCTATCGAGATTATACACACATTTTTCTCTTCTACTAATTCAGCGGCCATATACGCGTACGCGATCAATGATTTTCAAAATAATTAATGACGCAGTTCGAACTGCTGACACTTGAAGAACATCAGTCACATACAGTACGCGTGTCCTTTTCTTTCGCTTTCCGTTCAATTAGTATTTCGCTATGGCTTATAAATTACTGGAAACTTTTAGATGACGCGTCAGCGAGTGTTCGCGTCCTGGAGCAAGGCATCACGGTGGTTCGCCATGTCCAATACATCTGATCATGAGCGTAAGGAGACGGAGACTTTTACTGTCACACGCACTACCCAACACAGAAGAAGCGTTCGCGACCAGCAAGAAAGTGTTTTGAGCCGTTTCATCTTCCAGCGGTAAGTATAATCGGTGACCGATATATGTCGGGAGAGCACGCAGAGCATCGATGCTGCTGCCGCATCGCTCCGGAGGAGGACAGCGCAGGTGCGCGCCGGCGCAGCCGCTCACCGTTTTCGTTTGGAGGCGAGAAAGAACGTAGGGTTGGTCGCGCGCGCGGGGTCCTTCCGCAGTACGTTTCAGCGGATAGGCAGCGACCCCATTGGCGGCATAGCGGCGGCTGAGCCTTCTTGCCTCCCGAGGATCGGAGCTGTCGGATCGTTTCGGGTCCCAGTCGACGCGGTTTTCACGCTCGCGCGAGCCTACGGCGCGGCGTTTTTGGAGTCCGCCCAGCAGCCCAGGGCCCAGGGCAGTGGCGCATTGACGGAGGCAGCTTCCGGCCTGCTTCCGGCCAACGCTTCCGGCTGCGCGCGTACCGCCATCTAGGATTCGAGCCCCGCACTGCCATCTATTTGCGCCACCTCTGAGAGCAGTTTTTAACGAATCGCGGAATATCGAACCGCGAGCGTTTAAGATACACTTTCTGACCCATTTTTGTTTCCTGCGATAAAAGTTAGAAGCTGCGATCAGAAGAAAAACCATTGCTGTACGACTTCGTGACTTCGGGAAACTTTACTGTTTGATGCTGCGACTTCGGTGGTGGGGATGGTGAAAAACTTTTTAATGCTCAGAAAGAGAGTTCGGGGGGTCAGAATACCCCGCTGCATGGTCCCGTCTCGCGCCCGCTTTACCAGAGCGCTTTGGGACACCAGTGTGGAGCAGTTGAGGAGGGCAGTCTCCCATGCCTCTAGAATAGAGGTAGGGGAAGGGGGAACGTGAGAATTCTGAGTACATGCCCACACCATGTGACAGATAATTCGGTGGCGCGCACCTCAGGGCACTCCCGCTGACGCTTTGCTCGAAACTCTATGTCGCATGCATTCCAGAGGTCTTTCTTCGATTGTGTTACAACGAACTGATTATGAATATCTGGGATGAGTACGGACTTTGCTCCTGATACCGCATGCTCAGGAGTTCTGACATTTCACCAGATTTACGGCCTCAACAACGGATGTCATCGGTATGTCACCATCACGGCAAAATATCGCAGCGCCAGGGACACTGAACGATTTGCAATTGCACCGAAAACGTAGCTTTTATGAAAGTTTTGAAAAAATGAAATCCATGTGTTGCCATCCCCGGGCGTTTTCGCAAGCAAACTGCAGTACGTAGAGACGTTTTTTTCTTAGCGCAGATCTCTGGGACTAGGTAACACCTCTGTTCACTTCGAAACGGCGATCGTTTTCGGTATGGGCGTCATGAGTTTGAATAGAGCAGTGGGAAAATTTTAAAACTCGGTTTTCTCGGCAATGCACCTGTTTTACGGCCGTACAAGAGGCAGTCGAAGTGATGGATACGCCCTGAAACCATTTATATGCTTCACATACGTTACGGTTCTAAGCAATATACAGCCGAGCCCACTTATGACGGCTGCAGTTATTACGTACGAATTGGGTGCTACCGTCAAAATCCGCATTGTGGCAATGGCGCCGCGTCTCAGATATAACGAACAACTGTGCACCTACCAGTCGGTTATAGCGAACGAGGAGGGGCTGTCAACTCGTCCCCACCGTCGATGGACTCACGCTTCTCGCAAGCCCGGACACCGAATAGCGTCTCCCAGCCGTATAGACACCGTTCAAAAAAAAAAAAAAAAGATAATGGCGACCCAGAAAAGCAGTAAAAAAAGGCGGCATTGAAACTGTTGATAACTGCCGGCCAAGCAAGCGCCAATGGGCCAGAAGGCCTACTCCGCATCGGCATATGTATGAAATAGATCGAGAAACGTGGCGGGTGCTAGAGAGGGGCAGTGTTGAAGCCGGAACTATTGCGCACGGTTGGTGATCAATCAACTGCAGCAACGTCAAGACTTCGGATACAAGACACGTGGCATGCCATGCTGACCCAGACGGCCTCCGCCATGGGTCGCTGAATGGGTGCAGGAAACACAAATGACACAGTCTAAAACATATATGTGGTCAAACGAACGTGCACTTGTCGAAAGCGTCGTTGATGAACATTTGGTCGGAGCTGACATCGCAAGCTAGGATGACTTCATTGGTTCGTATGATAACGCAGACTTCGCAGAGCCATGCATGACGAAGTCTGGCGAAGTACGAACACCCAACTGCATGCCCGAATCTGAAGTTTGCGATGACAAGTAGGCCGACCTAGCACACTACAACGGCGGTTAGTTACATCGCGTCTCCAAAGGCAGATCGCTGGCAGCAAGGATCCGGGTGAGAAACACGTGGCTGTTTTGAACAGCTTAGAAAGCACCGTCAAGGATCTCCAGTGAAGCAGCATGCATGATGATGACGGGCATTGTAACGGCGTAGCAGACGGCGATGACGCGATGCTTAAAGAATGTACGCCAGCTATGTCTGAATTAGTATATTTGGTCGTAAAATGGAAAGTCCACTTGCTACGAACCTCGGATACAACGAACGCAATCCGTGCGATCGTCAGGTTTGTTATAACTTTGGGCTCGACGTCGAATCCGGATATGTCGAACTCTATGCGGATTGCAAATAGTTCGATATATTGATAATTCATGGTATAAAAAATGTTAACAGGTATACGCTTTTCTGCAACCTAGCTAGAAACAATAACACGTGGCACTTTTTTTATATATTGACGCACTTATTGCAGCGACGTGCCGCTCGCCGGCGAAATGGCAGCGCATCGCTCACTAGGCGTTGCTAGGCCTAACCTGCTTCGCATCGAAGCCGCAGCGGACGGTGCTTTGGAACTAAGTTCACTAACCACTGCCTATCATAAGGCGTCTAATATTAGCTGTTACCAGCATACCACAAATAGAGTAATATCACTAAAATTAATGTACGGCTGGTTTCTGGACCTACGGCAGCGAATTAAGCGTGCCAGGCGAGGACCGCCGCTAGGGTTTGGTTAGTTAGGCTGGCTTCACCGCATGACGACGTGGCGCTGAAAATGAGTGCAAGCGACCGAAGCCCACCTTCAAGCCCACCTCACGTTCACCTCGTCACGTAGCGTCACGCTGTTTCGAAGCGGTAGCGTTGCCAGCAGGTGCCCAAGGCGGCTCTGCCGACCCTCGCGCGAAAAGTGAACGAAGAGCGCCGTTAGGAGAAGCGCCATTTGCAGGGGCGCGGCGCGCCTTTTGATATATCGAATGTTCCACTGAACGCGAGGTCGATAAACGCGAACAATAGTACAATAGTTTTGCGTGGACTTTCCCAGTGGATGTCCTAATTTTTCGATATAAACAGTAATTCGATATCTCCGGGTTCGATATATCCCGGCTTTACTGCATTGCTTCGAAATTCGCAGTCCGATGTGCGATGCGTAGTGCAAAATGCTGCTTGCATATGCGCTTATTTCACAAGGACTACCACCCTCACCGAGAGAACAGCTAATGGAGCACTAAACATAGATTAGCAGTCAGCAAGCGTTTTGAGACCTTTCAAATTCAAACGCTGTACCAATAGCACCCAGAGCATCTGTGTTGCCCGACATGGGAGACAGTTCAGGTGCGCGCCAGGGCAGATTTCGTACGTTTCAGTGGATAGGCAATAACGTAGACCCCATCGGTGGCAGAGCAAAGGCTGGGAGTTGTTGCCTCCCAAGGATCGGAGCTACAGTATATAGTGCACTGTATTGGAGCTGTGGGATCTTTTCGGGTTGGTTCAGTTGGCGCGGTTTCCACGACGCGCTTAAAGCTTCCGCCTCCAGCCACCAGATGGCTGCAGCACACTAACCCCCATCACCTTGGTCGTGTCGATTACAAATCGGTTGAAGAACGCGGCTAAGTTTGAAATGGCAGCAAGTAGCCACACCGAACACAGCAGTGAGACTCTTTAATCAGGGGATCGCTTCGAAAGAAGCGGTTAATATTCTTGGACAATCGGTATTGGATCGAGAGATCTCCATCATATGGGTCCCTGCTCACGAGGGGATTCCAGGCAATGAGGCTGCTAAGAGTCTCGCTCAAGATGTCTACACCCGGGCGGCCGTGGAATCACCCTTACGCGGTTCAAAGGACCCGCTCATCACGTACACGGAAATCACGGCTGAACACAGGGATGACAGACTAGACCTCCCACCTCCAGATCGGTCTCTCACTAAGGAGTGCAGAGGCTGGATTACAAACCAACCGATTCTTTCCCTCTTATCTATACGGGGAGGGAGCGGAACCTCCAAAGTTCTGCACCAAATGCGGGATAGCAGCTAATCAGGATCATCTCATTCGGAAATTCCCCGATTCTCCCGGGCATATTGATGAAATCACAGAGAAAGAAACCTGGGATGCTCTCCTCCTGGCTCCTGAGCAGCAAGCTCGAGCAATCCGTCTGGCACGGGACGCTTTGTGGAAGACGCCCCCCTGCGGGGCTCCCTCTCCCTTGGAGGACCCCTAGGGTCTGACTGAGGGAGCGGAGGGGCCTCTACATCGACGGCAATAAAGTTATCTTGAACACACGATTCGATGCCGTTTGCTCAGAAAGTTATTTGGGTGGGCACTGCCTCAGTTTCAGTAACACCTCTGCGTTTTAAACCCTTGTAATGAAGCTGCCATAGTGAATCTGACAACGGGAAAAGCCTAGCGATGGTTCCCCGGGATACTTTGTAGGGTTTCCTAATGCCTGTGCATTTTGGAACGTAAACTTTAAGACGCAGCAGAGCAAATACCCATATGTTCGCACTGTTTTGCTTGATGGCCTATTAGAGCAACAGAGCGGATTCCAAGAAAATTAAACAAATTAGCGCTCATGGTTACGGCAAGAACTGGAGGGGACACTTAAGCTCCGCCTTAAGGGTATGACACGATAGCGTAATGGGTTATTTCCCATATATGCAGAAGGTGATTCTCTGCTTCACATTCATAGATCCATAGGAGTCCTCACTTACCTCTCCTGGCTCAATAGTGCAGCGGCTTAAGCGATGCGCCACTGCCCTGCGATGGGCCTTGTTCGAACAAGGTTGCTCTTCCCGAGCTAACAATCCAACCAATCATTGATTTAACTGCCACCTGCTACGGTGGGCAGTTAGCTCACTATCCGGTCGGCAGGTTGTGATGACACTAAGGAGAAGAAGAAGAAACCAACGCCGCGGACAAAGGCGCTACCCACAGCGGACAAAGAGACAGTCTTCCTGGGGTTCCCGATGCAGCTGCGACTACCCGAAGACCCTCCAGATGAGTTCGAGCGCCGGTCCAGCTCCGGCCGCGCGCGAAAGGCCAGGTATCCCGACAAGTCGTGGAAAGAGAAGGCCAAGGCGCGCCGCCCCGACAGCATGATCCAGACGCTGGTGTCCAACTCACCGCCCGGACCGCCGCCCATCCTCGAAGGGGAACAGGTGCGCAACATGCCCAGGCCGCAGGCTTACCCGGTCCCAGGTGAGCCAGGCCGGATGACGTGTCCCTATTTGACGTCACACCGACGCAGTATAAGCCATGCGAGTGTCCAGGAGCACGGCGAAAAGCTACGCGCTAATCTGATCAGTTTATCATCCTCTTTAGCAAAACTTGTAGATGGGCTAGATGGTGCGTGACTTTGTGCTGCGTAAATGACAGTGCAGGGGAGCATTTGCGGGCGTTAATGGGCGGAGGCACAAATCTGGCAGAAAACTGTGCGAACTGCACAGCGTGTGAGTCGCGGCTGAATGAGATAAGAATCCTAGGCAGAGGTCGCGATAAAACGGCACGTGAACTGTTAAATGTTTTTCACGTTAGGAAGAATTATAAGGGAGAAAGTTGTGTTAGCGGTACGTCTGTCAAGCTTTTGAATGTTGAAATCAAGTTTCTTGAACGGTTTTGTGCATTTTTTTTCCGTGACTTGTCATTTTTTGTTATGCAGTGGGCTGAGCACGTCATGGTATTCATGGTTTCCGTATATATTTTCTGGCCTGGCTGCAAATAACGACACATGAGAGTTAGCGCGTGTCCTTGTCTTTCTCGGCTTTTTCGTGTCTCTTTCTGCGTTACTATTTCATTCCAAAAAAGTTATCACCTTGTCCACAGCTTCTCTTTGTGACATCATGTGCAGGTTACATTGATTTTTACAGCGGACACTCGCATACAGACACACACATTGGCGCTGTGCATCTATTCCGCTACGCATTCCTCTTCGCTTCAGGAAAAAAAGGGAGGATAACAAAGAGTGATCATTCATATACTATTTACTACACTTGCACATAATACACAGAGCCAGTCAGCTAGCTGCAAAACATCAACGAGGCATTCTTCAGAAGTAGAAGGAGAGATAAGAAAGGCGTCTCCAGCCCACCTGGGGGAAGGGAGGAGAGAGCTTTCATCTGCACGCTGCGTTTTTTTTTAAGTTTTGTTTGTAGAAAAGTGGGAGGAATAGGTACGATCTGCCAACAGAAAGTTTCTCGACCCCCGCCCCTTTGAAGTCCTCTCATGATGTGTTTAGAAGGAGTGGGGTGTGACGACAGGGCTCTGAATAAACTGTGTTGCGTGGTTTTACGTATGTGCCGATACTGAAGTTATTTTCTGTTATTGTTTCAGGTCAATTCAAGCGGGTGTAAGTACAAAGCCACGGCTCTTTTTGTTCTAACAATCGCTAGCAAACGCGGATATCGAGGAATATATTGTCGTCGCAGGCACGCTGATTCTTGTTCTATAAAAATGTGACGCGACTCTTTGAAGGCTCGCCCCGAAAAGTTTTGAAAGAGGACACGTTTCTTGACTATAGTCAGGCGTTAAGAAGCATATGTTAAAGTGGTCTTGCAACACTATTCTATAAACTTACGGTATGCCTGCAAATTGGATGTTGAAAGGACACCGCTTTGCGAATATCCTCCATGAAGTTTGAATCTGCAGCCAAAATATGAATTTCAGCATGTCAATTCGCGCCTTTATTTCTCCTCTCGTCACTTTTTGCACTCTCAAAAGTCAGCGCTCCTCCGCTTGCCCCACTACCCCGCCCGGGCTTTCCGCTCGGCTGCCGACGCGCGCGGGAAATTTCCGGGGGAGGGGCGGAGCTTGCTGACGTGCCAGATTGGCCATAGAGTATGTTACTCTACGGATTGGCCTCGCCATGGTACCTGCGTAACGTCTGAATCTGACCGATAGCCGTTTCTAAACCTAGATACGTACGTGACGTATATGCCTGTGGCACGGATGACGGAACGAGTTTTGAAAAGTCGGCGCAAAGGGCTCGCAAACTTTTGAGCGCGGTATTGGGTTATCTGCTGCGTCTAGAAGCGTATTATTCGGAACATATGTTCATGACAACACAGTCTAGCGATTGAGCGAGCTTATATACGACGCTCAAAAGGTCTAGCAGAGCTTTTAAGGGTGGAACCTGCCACATTCGAATGCACGGACCTCACAAATACCTCACGTGAATTTGAAGCCGGTTGACCGGAGCAGCCCGTCACGGAATTGAAGGATGGTAAACGAAAATTGCTCATCGTACAGACAGTCCATGGTGAGGTGATTTCCTTCGGGCTAGTGACTTGGAGTTGTCTGCGCGCTTTTGTGTTCCGGCAGCAAATAGTATCATCACCTCTGTATGCACTGCGCCGTCTTCGCCAAAAGTAACCGAGCAGCCGCGATGGCAGCGGGAGCGGGCTCTCAGCCGCGGGCGGCGGCGTTGCGGTACCTGGCGGTGGCCGCTGCGAGCGTAAATTGGGTGATGTAAGCCCGCGCTCTCGCCCTCCTTCCTTGAATGATAAGAAGCAAGCAGGTAGTATGTGCGGCGAGCAATTTCACGCCTTTGGAGTGCTGTCATACTGAGCGAGGGCGCAGGCTTACGTCAGCCAGTTTACACTCGCAGTCGGTGAGCAGCGGCCAGCGTCGAAGATAGCACCACAGCAGCGCCGCCTCTCGGCTGCGAGCCCGCTCCGACCACTGGCGCGGCTGCTCGGTTACTTTTGGCAAAGACGGTACATACGTGCGCACTTGCGCAAAACGCTTATGCAGGCCACGTATATATTTTCCTGTACCTAGAGCTACCCGACTCCCAATTGAGGAGTACTGAGGCTTCTGTCCCTGCATTCTTTGCACATTGGTGCTTAGCCGATACACTGCGCGTGTTTTTGCTTGTGGCGTAAACTTACCGCAGCATTTACGCTACTCTGAGAAGGGATCACTCGCCAGCTTCTTGTGTGGAACCTCTGTGTATTCGGGACGGGGGTGTTCAGTAATCATTAGAGAGGTTTAGCATAGTGCAATCCACAACATATATACTACCGCGTTCCGCTTCCGCAGGGACCCCAAAGTTCTGCGCCCGTGCAGTGGCTGGTGTGCGCCCCTCGTGGCCACCTGCGCATGCCTCGAGGAACATGGTCCGCAGTAGCAAAAATCGCGTTATGCTAAACCTCTTTATTGTATTCTGTATACTGTGACGTTTTTGTGAGTGGTGGCATTGAAAGTTTTTGCATTAAATAAGGGTCCGTGACGCCCTCTCTTCAAGGACCACATCCCTTGTCGATGTGGTCCCCACCAGCAGTGATTCTTCAGGCGTCGTGAAGCGATGGGGGCGGCTACGCGTTTCGCATCCTGCGAAGCGTTAACCAGTGCAGGGATTCATTGGCACTTGTCGTCAATAACCGCCCCATTCTTCGACGGCGACATGCAGGGACTACATAAGCGCACTGACTTTCACCAGATGATGCAGCATATAGCTCTTAATTCTATATACAGTCTTAGAAAAGATGTACCCTGGAAGAGGGACGAATTTGTTTGTGTTACCTGTCTTGTGCCTAGTGTATAACTATTAAAATGAGTTATTAGCGTAGCGCCTGGCGACTTTTGTGCGTTATCTATTCTGCCTAGTGTAGTGTTAAAATGGGTTGTTAGCGTAGCGCCTGGCGACATTTTTGTTACTAGTCTTGCGCCTAATTGTGTTCAAATCAGTAGTTTGTAACGCCTGCGGTACCGCAGGAACTACGCTGTTTCGTGTTATCTGCGCTGCTTTCAGTTCATTACGCAGGGACGATGTGGATCCCTGGTGGCAAAATAGTATTGTCGCTTGTGTAGATTGCATGAAAAAGTGATGCTCTCCAGAGAAAACGGACACCTGAACTTCTATTTCAATATATCTTTCATTTGCATCACTTAATAAGGAAATTACAGCACAGAAGGCAAAGCATGTTGAGCACACCCTAAGCTTGCATTTACCCCCAACATAAACACAACAAATTTGCACAGTCGCCTTCATTTTCGACTTCGCGAAGCGCAGAAATTTTGACGAGTCTCAGCTGACGACTACAGACATCTCGACGCAGTTTACCCGCTTCGCCATCGTCCTGGCAGCCCTGCTCACCACCGTCCTCGGATATGTGGCGTACAACTACACGCAAGGTACATATCTAGCCTATCTTCACGCATCGCAAATCGGCTGTAAATAATAATAATAATAATAATAATAATAATAATAATAATAATAATAATAATAATAATAATAATAATTGGCTTTTTGGGGAAAGGAAATGGCGCAGTATCTGTCTCATATATCAGAGGACACCTGAACCGCGCCGGAAGGAAAGGCATAAAGGAGGGAATGAAAGAAGAAAGAAAGAGAGACGTGCCGTAGTGGAGGGCTCCGGAATAATTTCGACCACCTGGGGATCTTTAACGTGCACTGACATCGCACAGCACACGGGCGCCTTAGCGTTTTGCCTCCATAAAAACGCAGCCGCCACGGTCGGGTTCGGACCCGGGAACTCCGGATCTCCCGGGTCCGAACCCGACCGTGGCGGCTGCGTTTTTATGGAGGCAAAACGCTAAGGCGCCCGTGTGCTGTGCGCTGTCAGTGCACGTTAAAGATCCCCAGGTGGTCGAAATTATTCCGGAGCCCTCCACTACGGCACCTCTCCCTTCCTTCTTTCACTCCCTCCTTTATCCCATCTCTTACGGCGAGGTTCGGGTGTCCACCGAGATAAGTGAGACAGTTACTGCGTCATTTCCTTTTCCTCAAAACCAATTTTTCATTTTTCCATGGGCGCCGCTATATTGGGCAGTTGGCTGTGCTCGTGCTCCGCATAGCCTAGTAAATCGGTTTTCCCGAGGGTCGTGAAAATGCCTATAAAAACCAGTATTACCCGTTTGAAGTTATTTCAAGCAAGCCGGACGGAACAGAAGTCGAGTGTCCGGAACTGCGGAGCATATTGAAACCTTCACTGATAAACTGCGCGGGTGATGGTGGTGATGTTGAGTTTTCTGAACGACGGGCATAAAAATGTAACAACGACTATTACGACGCCGTAATTTCACTATGCAAGGAAAGAGATGTATACGCTGAAAAAAAAAAATAGGAGCCGCCTTTGCTTCTCCTGCTAAGGATCGTGAGGTAACTGCGCATGCTTTTGTCGCACGCAAAGTTACTTGTCCCTGCTGGCGTCACGAACCCACAGACACGCACATCCCACATTACTAGAGCACACAACAGCGCTTTAGTGCGTGCTGAAGTACGTGCACTCTTCTAGTCGACCTCCTCTAGTCTAAAAGGCGAGGAACATAGCCTTTTATGCTACACGGACATCTCATATATATGCATGCAGCAGGTGCCAGTCATGGGCATGAATCTAATACCACTCTCTCTTGTCCATCCCAGACACATTCCCCGAATTTTCCTCAAGTAAGTAAAATAATAGCAGCGGCCAGGCCCGTAAACCTGATAACGTTGCCTTTTCTTTCAGTTCCATCGACAACCATTCCGGTTCCGGTGAACGCTTCCAACGTAAGTCCAAGTAAAAGTGCCTCCGTAATCAATCATAGGGCGACATATACTTTGAGCCGCGTACCAGAGCGGCATGATAGGAGAGAAAAGGGCACATATATGTCCCGTTTTCTCTGCCATCATGCGAGCGAGAAGCACGAGGAGTATACGGACCGCGGATGACTGCTGGAAGCGGTGCGCTGCTTTCAGAAGTCGCTCATGCGTTGAAATACAGGGTTGAAGTACAGGGTCGCTCAATATGAGTGGGAACACGGGAGCTCGTGAACTCCGCATTTAATAATAATAATAATAATAATTGGTTTTGGGGGGAAATGAAATGACGCAGTATCTGTCTCATATATCGTTGCACACCTGAACCGCGCCGTAAGGGAAGGGTAAAGGAGGGAGTGAAAGAAGAAAGGAAGAGAGAGGTGCCGTAGTGGAGGGCTCCGGAATAATTTCGACCACCTGGGGATCTTTAACGTGCACTGACATCGCACAGCACACGGGCGCCTTAGCGTTTTTCCTCCATAAAAACGCACCCGCCGCGGTCGGGTTCGAACCCGGGAACTCCGGATCAGTAGTCGAGCGCCCTAACCACTGAGCCACCGCGGCGGGGCACCTCCGCATTTCCCGAAGCGCTGCGCCGAGAGTCCCGAAGGGCTCTAGTAAAGTGGGCGCGAGACGGGGCCTCGTGCGGTGTCCCGGACTAAGGATACCGACCATGCAGCAAGGTCTTATGACTCCAAAACTCCCTTTTTAAGCATTAATTTTTCACCACCACCATCGCCGAGAGCTAGCGAGAATGGCAGCACTAGACGCATGCGCAGAAAGAGCAGCAGGCTGTGCTTACTGCGCATGCGCTTCGCGTAGTGCGGCAGCCACGCGCTCCTGCGTTCCCATTCATACTGAACGACCCTGCACCTCCAGAGGCCAGCGACTTGCCGCGGCGGATGTTGTGGCGCGGTTGAGGTATCCACAGATGTGCGAGACAGTTGCCGAGTCTCTCCTTTCCTCAAGACCAATCCCGATTCTTTTTTTAATTGGTTTTTGGGGAAAGGAAATGGCGCAGTATCTGTCTCAAATATCGTTGGACACCTGAACCGCGCCGTAAGGGAAGGGATAAAAGAGGGAGTGAAAGAAGAAAGGAAGAAAGGGGTGCCGTAGTGGAGGGCTCCGGGAAAATTTCGACCACCTGGGGACCTTTAACGTGCACTGACATCGCACAGCACACGGGCGCCTTAGCGTTTTTCCTCCATAAAAACGTAGGCGCCGCGGTCGGGTTCGAACCCGGGAACTCCGGATCAGTAGTCGAGCACCCTAACCACTGAGCCACCGCGGCGGATCCAATCCCGATTCACACGACGAACCGTTCGCCCGCGGCCCACGCATCACGTGTTCTTGCGTCACCACATTGAGAGGCGTGCTGTCGGCCGCGAAGATGGGCGCGCTAGCTCTGGCAACCGGCGCTCTTGCCAATATTTCGGCTGCCGCATTTCGCTGAGTGATGTTGACCTGGCCCCTTGTTTTGACAAGCTGCACTGCGTTCGCTACCTTGACGAAGTGATCGACTGGGCTAGCAAGACGGTCCAGGCCATTGAGGAATCGGACAAAGGGCCACGCCTGCACCATTCAATCGCAGACATGGGTCGGGAGGAAAAACCATGGTTTGACCAGCGTTGTCAAACACTTTAAAATAATTTGGCAACAGTGGTACACCGAGCGCGTCGTCTGCTCTTTTGTTCCGTCGCATCAGCTTAACATCATCGGATCGCAGGCCAGTTTTTAGTGGCGCGTGAACACGTGATGCGCGGGCCGCGGGCGAACGGACCGTCGTGTGAATCGGCCTTTATCGTATAGTAGACGGTCGTCTTCGCGCTTCACCTTCATCGCAACGCGGCCGCCGCGGCGACAATTCTATCCAGAGTCCTCATGCTCAGCCAAACGCTATAGCCACTGAGCCACTGTGATGCGGTCTGCCGGTACACTTCACGCAAACGCACGGCCTACAAAGTGATTTAGAACGAAGCGTACGCCTGTACACTGTAGACGCCCTACTTGCCGCGTGCTGTCCCCATAGCTGTCCCAGACTAATGCAGATATACCGTGGAGGAAAGAAAAAATTGGCAGTGGCTTAGCTCCACTACGTCAGGATATACGTAGCGGGAGGTACGTTTCCCTGGCTGAGCTTGTTGTTCTGGTAATGCCAAACTCAAAGTGTCATACCTTATATTTCTCACTGGTGTCAAGTCCTTTTGGTACCACAGTCTGTCGCACACATTACACGTGTCCAAACGGATTGTTCACAAAGTCTGATTCAAATGTCCGGGTCGCAGATGCACTTTCGGAAACTCGAATAGTGTGATCAGTCACACGACGGTCTTTCACATTCTCTTCGGTTGGTTCCCGTTGACCGACGCCTTCCATAAGGTCCATCTTGGCGGCTATGCGGCGTCTATTACGCTCGGCTGTCTGGCGTCTCTGTTTGGCAAGGCGTTCCTCTCTCTGTTCGGGCGTCTCCGCTGCTCTCTTCGCCTTCTGCCGCTCATTCTCTGTTTTTTGAGTCGCCAACTGCCAGGCGACAACCCCAGGATCGGAAGAGTTATTGTTCTCTTGCCCATACCGCCGTTTAGCAACGGCTGGACTCTCCTTCTGTGCATCCATATCAAGCGTTGCGATACAGCCGCCGATTACATCTCCGCCTTTTATACGCAATGCTGCGCATGCGACGACGCGCGGTTCGGGTGATAGAGCGGCGTGCGGCGAGGCGGTGGTGACGAACGCGGCGCAGCTGTGCAACACCCTCTAAATACTTTCTTCAGGCCTCTCCAGGCCCTCCTTTCCACACGCGCTACGTCACGCCAAGTGTCCGGTCAGGCTGCTCACCAAGCGCGGCTCCGCTCCGCTCGGTTGTCTCCCTCGATGTGCTCGCGCTTGCCCGGGCAAGCACAGACACGAACGCAGTCTTGCAGTGAGCGTCTAGCTGCTGCTTGAGTCTTTCAGCCTGGCGTTGGGTGCATTTCCGTTCGCTCCTCGCACGGCTGTGTCTGTTTCGTGTGGCCGTTTCTTGTGTGGCGTGCGTACCTGTGCTAGCGCACAAATGGGAAACTGATTGCCTGCCGTGTAGCGAGTGCAACTTCGTGAAACATGGGCCGGTGCTGTGTTCCCGGGTGCCGCGGGAACTACCAGAATGGTCCCAAAGTACGTGTTTATTGCTTCCCAAGAGACGAAGTACGAAGAAAAGCCTGGTTGCGAGCCATTCCACGGAAGGATTTCACACCTACAGAGCATTCGAGGGTAAGACTCTGAAATATTGCTTAATAGGCGCTGGTAATTATCTTAGTTGTGAGCTGTCGCTCCCGGAAAGGCATGCTGTCTTTGTAGGCAATGATATCACTTCTTACACTTATGTATGAATTGTCCAGGAAGCATTTAGTTCTGTGGATGTGCATAAGGCTTGTGTAAAAGCTGTGTAAATATGTAAAAGCTGTTCACTATTCAGACTCTTTTTACTTAGTGTTTTAGGCAATGGAGAGTCATGGCGAATGGCCTTGCTTCATTTTCTCGTGCAGGTGTGTGAACTGCACTTCCACGCAGGCGACTTCATTACGACGTTGTCACACCAAGATGAACTGACAGGGAAAATAATAGAGGTGAAGCGTGACAGGCTACAGTTGAAGATTGATGCTGTGCCTTCTGTTTTTCCAAACTGCCCAAAATACTTGTCCTCAACGCCTGGACGGAGTGAATCGCCAGAGACGAAAAAAGCAAGAAGGGAAAACGCTGCTTTGCAGGAGGCTATGAGGAAGTCACTTCAGTCTAATGAGCTTGAACAGAAAAGAAACAAAGTTTCATCTTACGAGGAGTTCAAATCTAAGTTGCCTGGAATCTGCAACACGAAATTCTGGACCGTTTCTGTCGATGAGCAGTGCGTTAGGTTCCTTCTCATCGAGAATGATCCTTCACCTAATGTGAAATGCGCCTTGGTAGTTCTCCCTGATCTGTCACTTTCTGTTTTCTTGAATGGAGTGAAGCTTCTGTCGCTTCCTTCAGGCAGGATTCTGCCAGCTCAAGTATGCGACACCTCCAGCCTGTCCTTGCTGCTAGAAGAACTCGAGATAGGCTTGCATAATATACCTGAGGTGACGAAAGAGTCGAAACATACTAAAGTATTGCAGTTTGTCGGTTCACTGCTTGCAGACCTCATTGAGGACAGTGATACGACGAAAGAACAGTCTTCTTTGCTGAAATTTCTGGTTGAGCAGATAGAGCTTCTCCTCGCGAAACAGCATGTGTATAGCGCAGAGCTGCTGGTATTCGCCAGTATTTTGAATTCAATTTCTCCTCACGCATATCACTTCACAAGAGCTGCATCAAGAATCATTCTGCCCCATCCTTCCACACTGCGCCGTGTTTGCTCAAATTACAAAGCTGACCCTCTTGTGGAGCAAAATCAACCGCACTGTCTCTCCTACATCCGAGAACGAGTCAAATCAATGAAAGACCACGAGAAGACAGTGACCCTGATGATCGATGAGATCCACATAAAACCATACTTCGACTACAAAGGGGGCACAATAGTAGGATCGTCGGTTCATTCAACGGAACCAGCAACAACAGCCCATGTGTTCATGGTACAATCACTCCTTTCTGCAAACAAGGACGTCATTCACATATTACCTGTGAGCAAACTGAGCGCAGAAATTTTGCACGAGCATGCTAAGAACATAATCATTAATGTTGAGAAAATGGGGCTCAAAATTATCGCTGTGATAACGGACAACAATGCTCTGAACCGCAAGATGATGTCGTTATTTGCTACAAGTCCTCAGGTGAGCATTGTCTATCCCCATCCAGCCGATAACGCTCGCCCTCTTTTCTACGTGGTCGATCCTGTGCATCTCTTGAAGTGCATTAGGAACAATTGGATTAACCAGAAAAACCCTGGAACATGCCTCTATTTCCCTGAAATGGACTTGAGTGGAGCAATGCCCGAAGGGCCTCCTCGTATGAAAGCTGCTTCTTTCGCAGCTGTGCGGCAGCTTTATTCTTCAGAGAAGACGTCGCTTGTGAAGGCTGCTTACAGACTGAACGCAAAAGCCGTGAATCCAACCTCAATGGAGCGGCAAAATGTAAAGCTCGCTCTCGACGTCATTAATCAGTTTGTTTCAAATGCCCTCAGGACACATGGTTCCGCGTTCAAGATTCCTCAAGCTGAGTCGACTGCTCTTTTCATTGACGTTATCCTCACATGGTGGCAAATAGTCAATGTTAAGACCCCTTGCAAAGGCCAGAGGCTAAGGGACAGCATGCAAGACCCTGTAAGGTCTGTTGATGACACACAGTTAGCTTTCCTGAGCGGCGTTGTGGACTGGTTGGACGCTTGGGCAAGAATAAACATCACCAGTGGCTCGCTGACGAAAGAGACTCACAGTGCTTTGCGACTGACATGCTATTCTCTGGTAGAACTCTCGCGCTACTGCTTAGAAGAACTTCACTTCAAGTACGTACTGCTGGGCAAATTTCAGACGGATGCGCTAGAAGACCGGTTCGGCCGTTACCGCCAGCTGGCAGGATCACAGTACCACATTTCCGTGCGTCAGCTCTACGAATGTGAGAAGAAGCTTCGTCTTCAAAAACTTTTGACATTTCCACGCGAGGAAACAGAGTTTGAAGACGTAAGTGAGGATCTTGTCCCATGCAACTTTTCTGTGGCTGTCAGCGACGACGATATTACACACGCCCACTCTGACATGGATGCTATTGTCTACATTGCAGGATACGCTGCTCATGCTGCTTTAAAGAAGCTTTCATGTTCTGCTTGCTTCAGCACATTGGTGATTGAAAATCGAGAGATCGAAGCGGAAAATACTGCCATGATAGCTAACCTGTCGAGAGGAGGGCTGAAGTTTCCCCAGCCATGCACAGTTCACATGGTACTGATGACTAAACTAGTTGCAGAGAAGTTGTCTTTTGGAGCAACCGCGGAAGATTTTCTCTCCTGTAGAAATCAACGTGGTGTCGTGATTTCACAGACGATTTCCCTCCTGGACGAACATGACATTGAGACATGTGAAAATGGCCACACTGCACAAACTCTCCTGCGCTTGGTAGTACGCGTTGCAACCAACGTTGTTCTAAACAACTTTTGCAAACTAAGAAATGATGCCATACAAGACAATGCGCAGCAGAAGGCCGCAGCCCGGAAAGCAGCAACGCTTAAGAAGAAGTAAGTTTTATTCCCAAGCAATAAAAATGCTTTGCGCACACTTCATTGCTGGTGTCTCGTTGTTTTTTATTGTAAGGGTCAGATTAGCTGTACAAATACTCAACAGCGCAACATTATTGTGAGTGTCATTATTGCTGTGTGTGAAAGCTTTAAGCAAAACACAATACAGAATAAAACTAACACAATGCGCAGTAGACGGTGTTTTTTTTTTCAATGTTCACGAACTTCTACTTTAACAACTAGATATACGCTTGTGCGGTCTGTGCGGATGGATTTTACCGCACGGCAGACATCATGTACGTGATAGAACCTAATAATTAGATGATTAATTGAAATTAACTAATCAATTTTTTATTATAATGACCAATAATGCGAAATTGGCGGCCGTATGCTAAATTGTTTATTATAAAAAACTGTATTAGCAGCTCGAACTTTCTTGACAATAAGGTGTTCTGCAATAAAAAAAATATATAAAGCAGATAAAATGATAGCCTAAGGCGCGCACAAACTAGCGAATTTCTTTTCTGCAGCAACGACAAAAATGAAAATGAAGGAATCACTTATAAGGCAGCTACGTACGGCAGTACCCGAATAGTGCAGACGGGCGCGGCGCGCTGAAATCGCGGAGCGCGGGGCCTGCACGGTCCCTTGGCGTGACGTCACGCGGCCGGTGGAGAGGCCTTAGCATTGAGAGGGTGTTGAGCTGTGGGGTCTCTCTGGTTACGAGAGTATCGGCGCATGCGCACAACTGCTCATCCGCGTGACGTCACATTCACCTTCGACGGTGGAGCGGGCGCGCGGCCGCGGCAGCGACGAAGCGCGTGGCGCACCCACTATACTCCTCTCTGGGTCCATGGTAACGGCGCATGCGCGCAACTGGCCTCTCCCATGTACCGCGAAATGCTCGAATGGTAGCCTAGTGTAGCTCCCGCTACAAAAGGCAGAGTGACGTCATGCAACCGGCATTTGCAAGCTAAGCTCTCTTGAACTCTTCTCTTTCTCTCCGGAGACCAAAGTCGGCCCCGCGTTACTGGTAGGACTTGGCGCCCGCTGCCGTGGCTCTGGTTACGGCGCTCGGCTACTGGGCCGGAGCGCCCGATTTCGAACCCGGCTGCGGCGGGTGCGCGTTTCGATGGAGGAACGCAATGGCGCCTACGTCGCGATGTCAGTACACAGTAAAGATCCCCGGGTTGTCTAAATTATTCCGGAGCCCTTCCTACGACACCTCTTTCCTCTTTCACTCACTCCATTCCCTCCCTTGTAATGCGGTGCCCACCGAGAAGTGAGGCAGTCACTGCCCTTTTCATTTATAATAATTGTTTTTTTTCTTGGATGGGGAGGAAATGGCGCAGTATCTGTCTCATATATCGTTGGACACCTGAACCGCGCCGTAAGGGAAGGGATAAAGGAGGGAGTGAAAGAAGAAAGAGGTGCCGTAGTGGAGGGCTCCGGAAAACATCGCACAGCACACGGGCGCCTTAGCGTTTTGCCTCCACAAAAACGCAGCCGCCGCGGTCGGGTTCGAGCCCGGGAACTCCGGATCAGTAGCCGAGCGCCCTAACCACTGAACCACCGCAGGGGGGGGGGGGGGGGGGGGGGGGCTTTTTCATTTCCTGAAAACCAGTTTTAACGGAGGGGCTTTATCCTCTCTTCCTGTCCCCTCACCTCTTTCATTTAATTTCTCTATTCTGCCTGCTATCCTTGACTTCCGCGGCCCCAGCTCAGGCGCTTCAGTATCGATGGCAGATGCCGGGGCTAGCAAAAATATTTTCCTCCCTTTTTATAATTATTTTAATAAAACCACTATTACACTCAGGGTGTACCCCCGAACAACCTTTCATCACAGTCAGATATTATGAGACTGTATGGGTGACATGTTTCTCGGTGAGAGGAAGAGAGTTGATCCTTCAACAGAATATAATAATAATGAATAACTGTTTTTTTGGGGGGGGAAAGGAAATGGCGCAGTATCTGGCGCCGCGCGGTAACGGAAGGGATAAGGGAGGGAGTGAAAGAAGGAAGGAATAAGGAGGTGCCATAGTGGAGGGCTCCGGAATAATTTCGACCACCTGGGGATCTTTAACGTGCACTGACATCCCACTGACTTGCACTGGCCCAGGGTTTATTAGCGCGCGCCTTTCCTTTCTATCTTTGCTCTCCTATCCTTTAACTCTCCTACTTTCAGCATGTGGCAACGTGCTTGGCTCGGCTTAAGCCAGTAGGCAGGCCCGTGCAGTTTCTTTTCATTTCTTCCTATCAGCAGCAGCAGCACAGCACACGGGCACCTTAGCAATTTGCCTCCGCCGAAACAACGTTTGTTCGCTTGCTGTCTTCGCTGGCGCTTGCTGAGGAGCCTGCATTTTCATCATTCCTGCAAGCAATGACACATAGTCGGGTTCGAACCCGGGAACTCCGGATCAGTGGCCGAAGTATATCGTTTCTGGACTCTGCAGTAGTGTTTTAACAGCAGCTGGATACTTGTTCACATCTGTGCTATGTATAAAACAGTTATTCCAATGGGAGAATTTACCTTTTTCAGGGAATTTGATAAGTAAAATTTGGCAAAAAGCAAATTTTTAGGAAGTTTCAGGTAACTTGAAAAACCAAAATTGTCACTTTTTTCAAATTTTTCCACTAGATTAGTTATTGCCTGTGCAATTAGGATGCAAAAGAAAGCAGCCATGCCTTTTGCTAATCACAGATTGTCTATTATGGTTTTGTCTTTCCAGGCATCCATTTTCCAGTTCGACCACTGAGCCACTTATGCACGACTGGGATGCCTTGAATTTACCATATTTATAGTGATACACTATATTAGTATATACATGTTAAAATAAATCAGCATTTAAAAACTGCCTGCAAAACTCGCAAGCCTCATACACTGGATAATTACCAGTGAATGTGCACAATCATCCAACAAGCTTAAGTAGCATGGATTTTCATGAGCAGTATCAAGAATTGGGAATCCGAAAGCTTCAAGCTGAAGCATTTTCATGCTTCCAAACTGTTGGCTGCAGTTGGTACACATCAGCTGCATTTAGCATGAATCAAGAACATTGAATTCATTGTCAGCTGTCTCAACTAAAAATAAATGTGCATTGAATCACCATCAATGCCAACCTAGTATGCAAAGAACAGAAAAAATGAGGCAGGAACATTTCTCTGCACTGAGCCTTTCATGCTAAGCCATTTGAGTGGTAAACAAAATATCCAGCTAAATAAAGATTTATTGCCCATTGTTCAGCATATGTTCATATGAATCAAAGCCAGTTCGGAGGCAAAAGCACAAGAAGCTGTGATATAAATTACGAATTTAACTCAAGGGGCAGATCCCCCTACACACACTGCATAAAATTTTCCTTTGGAAAGCAACATTGACTCAGCAATTTTTTCAATGAACAAAGAAAAAAACACATTGTGCACATAGAGCTGAACCAAAAATTATTGTCAGCCAGCTGCCACTCACGAAGAGTTTCCCATTAATCCATACTTGGTTCATACAGCTTAATTCTACGGTAAAAGTCTGCAGCAGGCATGATTTATTAGAAAATGGTAATCTCTGCTTGAGGCAAAACCAAAGCCTTGGTGTAAGCATGCTTTCTCAGACATCTATGAAATGTCTAAGGACAAGATAACCTTTTGAAGATGCAGAGAAGGAACTTTTATTCAGTCATGAAGTGTGTAGCACTGCATTACATAAAAATGTCAAGGAAAACATCATAGTGACTTCTCTACTGATTATGCTACATATGCTACAGCAGCAACAAAGGAAAGAGGGAAACTCTCTGCTATTTACAGCCAGCAAACTTTCATTCCATGGGTGCTAAAGTTTAAAAAAAGGAAAATAAACGTGTACACGCTATATACGCTTCAAAGAACATACAAGCACTGGTAACGCAGATACTAAATGTATTGCAGAATAAATAAGTATACGACCACGGCGTGCAAGCAAACCCTGGCAGTGTGGGAATCCTAGACCGGCTCCGAGCCACCTCATGCTGATATGCTGAGAGGGGCTGTCACTGAATCAATTGACTGCTACAATCACAGAACACACTTGACTTGAGAAAGCAGTCTCTCTGCTGGACCCTACAAGAGTTGCATGCAACTCTGCACACAATAACACCCTTCGGTAACCGGCTTTATGCGCTGCTAGCATTTCAGAAAAAAAAAATTAGGCCATTGCAGCCGGTCTGCAATCTAAGCCACTTCCAACTTCAAGTTGAGACTGCACGTTGTGGCTTTCATGAACCAAACAAACTGAACAATACACACAAAAAAATCTGGTAGCTAGCTTGATGATAGCACCAGCGAGTGGTATGCCCTAACCAAAATCGTTGGGTGATGCAGAAAAGCTGCTCAAATGGCGCAACTCAACAAAGCCTTGCTGTGCTTTGCTATATGTGCAGATACTACCTAAGATGAAATATGTCTGATGAAAGTTTATGACACTGAAGCACGTACAATGAAAAAACATATGAGAGTTACAACCCTTGTGGGCAGAAGGTAGAGCACTCACAAACAGCCCCCATGAACTCGTTCATACAGAAGCACACTTCAACACAACTGCTGCAATGTTTCTGTTATGGAGAAATTCCACTCATACCTTATACAGACCAGAAACACACAGCAGTTCAAGGTGCACTCCTCACAAGTCGTCAAGGTCTACCTGCTACTATGCCACAAGATTACTGCTTGTTTCGTAGCTCTCTCTAATGGTAAGCCATGGATGAAATTCAGTAAAGTACAGCCATGCCATGACCTGCTATTCACACTGCTTTCGCGACCAGATCAAACCACTGTTAACAAAACATTGGGTCTTGGATAACGCAAAGTACATTTTCAAAAGTGTTCTTGTAACACAGAACTGTCTTGGTTATATAGCTGACACACATCCAAATAAAAAAAAAAGAATGCATCGGTGCTTGACAAAATGCAACCGGAATAGTTCAAACATGAAAATACTCACTGTTGGGGGAAAATACAATCCTGTTCTGCTTTGACTAACAAAGAGTAGTCTTAGCAACTTGGAAGTGATAACTATCCATCCTAATACCTGTAACCTTTCTTGATAACTTCGCTGTTTCATTTTTCAAGTGTTTCACTAACATACAGAAGTACGTGTCCATGCTACTAAAAGACCACATGACATGAAAGCTTGTCCTTACGTTCATGAGTGAACAAGCGACAAATTTTTTTTTTTTTCTCAATGCACTGTAGTCTTAATGGTGGGTGGTGTCTTCAGATTAAACACAACACACACACCCAGACATACCTACTATGGAGATCATTCACTGACGCTAAACTTTCTTTACATATCTGACTAGTTTCATTGGCTACATGCATTTTTTGTCTACAGAAGTAAATATAAGGGTATAAAGAAACACAAATACTGCACCTGTGCAATGTAAACAAAGCTGGTTTGTTGATACAGATATGTTCATGGCACACACTGCTTTTGTGAGCTCTGAATTATGTTCATGATAAAAATTAAAATACACAGCTTTTGAGAAGCAATAACTAAAACAGCCGGCATTTCATAGAAGCAGCACTTGGCAAGAGACAGTGCGACATTTATTTATTTTTTTTTCGGGGGTAAATGATGGCAACTATCCACATTCCATTTATCAATTAGGTTACCAATCATATCTCAAAATGGAACTGCAATAATTAAATAACGTTTCAAAGCAGTAAGGAGAGAAACAATTCCACTTTAACGCACACCATGTTTGTCTACCATTAGTTTGAGATGTCAACATGTCTATCAAAACATTACCAAAAAGTACATTCGCTGGTCTTTCGCTGCCACTTACCAAGAATTGCTTCAGCAAAAAGCCAACAAGGCTGCCATGTTGTTGCTACATGACTTTGACAACACGCTGAACGTACATCAGACTTCCTCTCTTTCCACAATTTAGCCTACAAAGTGGTCCAACAGAAAGAAAGGTGGCAGCGAAATAAATACAACACAACACTAAACACAAGACACATCTCAGGCACCAAGTAATCTTTAGAAAACACCACTGGACCACACAAGGTAGAAACCAGCACAACTGGCCTTCACCGGTATTTTTCTTAAGATATGTCACCTGTGTATCCAGTCTGCTTCTGTAGAAAGCTGCCTGAGTGGGCTATAGTTAAACAGTGCCTGCGCATTATGAGTGTTTTTTGAAAAAAATTACTGACACTCCCAAGCACTTGCGTTCCCATCACGGGATGGTTCAGTTTGGGATAACAGCTCAAAGACAATGCTAAAACAACCCCAGTGAACATGCATAACACAAGAGCTTTCTTCCATGCAATGCTTTTAGAACTGATAGTAGTTATGACAGCACGAAAAGTGCTGCAAATAATATAACCAGTGTTATGATTTGCTCAATCCTTTGACATATATTCTCAAGAGAAAGTATCAATAAAGCTCGATGCATCGGTCATGAAATGTCGCATTTGCATATCTTTAATACATAATTATGCCTAACTATGGTGATATGTGTGTTACCCTCAATAAACAGTACAGCATACTGCTCAGATGATCAATGCTGTGCGTGCCTGAAAATTCAATAAGAAACAAAAAATAACGTGCTTGAATGGTAACCATGCCATTCCAACTGACCACCTACTAGAGCCCCCGAATAAATGAGGATTAAGCAAATGTATTCTGCCTTTACTGGCCGGCACATCATAATGTACAAAAAAATAAGGGCAAATAAACCTAACTGGCAGTTTTTTAAGTAAAGCATGCTGTACTTCAGCCCAGCTGAATTCACCGAGCTTATGGCGAGGACTTCTAGGCGTGTGGAACTTCCAATACTATTTAGAAAGGGTGCAGATGTGCAGATCCCCTAAACAACATGGTAAATCTAAGATCAAATAAGTAGTGATTGATATGTCCTGTAATGGGGCCTAGACGTACTTTTTACATCCCATTTTCCACCTTTAAAACCTGAGTCACTACAATGCTCATGCCATAATTTGCCAGGCATCAAAACCTGTTCATGATATGTCAGTTCTCAAGAATAAAACATAGCATCCAACAACTTTTGCAAAACTGTTGTCAATAGCGAGAAACAGCATGCATTCTTTCATTCAATTCATGACAAAAAATATGAACTTATTTTTCCTGCATTATTACAACACTGGAAAACAAATACATTCTCTTTCTCAAAACATTCACTCTCTGAATAAAAAAAAGCACATGTGCGCTGTTCTCCTTCTGCACAAGAATATCTGCAATTGCTGCCATTTTGTTTTCACCAATGTGCACATGGCATACCGGCCCCACTGTGCATTATGAATGCAGCAAGGTATTAAACACAATGATGGGCCACCTAAGCAGATGCAGGGCCTCTTCAATGATCCAGAAAATTTCTCTGATTTAGCCTGCACCTTTTGTCAGTATTGCAATGGCAACGCTTTCCCGTCACAACTGTGAAAGCTAATTTCAGGCTACGAGGCATTCACACGAACAAACTTTTGGTCATTAACAAAATAGCCCACAATATGAACTTCAATGAAATCGCCCCATAAGCAAAGGCAAAACCAGCAACTCTGTTCTTTTTTTTTTTGAAGCTGCGATGTTGCCCCCTTGTGCCAGATTCCTTGTGAAAGCCACACTGAACCATCAGTGAGACCTAGATGTCATTGTAACAGATGCACTACCTTGGCAGCAACCCTCCTGCATTGCGACCAACCACAGCAACTTCACACATTGTGAACAGGGTGCATCTTTGCACTACCGCTCAAGCTGCAGCATGCTTCACCTGCCAACGCACAGGCCCTAGTGGAAAATGAGGGCCTGTTTCATTCAACGATGCTGAGACGCATTTCACACAACTGGTGGTGGCAAGCTGGGTGTACTTCTCGTGGCAGGTGGGTTGGGAAGTTGGTTGGGAAGTTCCCGCGTCTCCTCGCTGTCATCTGCTGCGTCGTCACTGTCGTCCGACGATTGCGGTGGGTCCAAGGCTGTGTGGACAGTCAGTTGCACGTTGCGGTTGAGGCTGAATGCTGGGAAAAGTGCGGTGTTGGGTCCTTGAACAGGGGGCCCCAGGGCAATGGGTGGTCCCTGGCGTTCGTCGTTGACGTAGAAACAGAGCTGGCGCCTTTCCAGGTCAAGCAGAATGCCAATGACTGAGCCCCTTTCTACGCCGCCATCCATGCGGTGTTCGTGTCGGTCAGCATGAAGAAACCAAGACCTCTGGTGGTCTATATACATGCTCCAGCCCTTGTCATCCTTTCCTGCAAGGGGTGATTGAAAACTAACATGACTCATACGAACTACTGTAATTACCAGATCCTAGCGTGTCTCCGGACGATTCCAATGCGCACCCTATCATGTTAGCGAAAATTGAAACAGCAAAATATGGACAAGAGCCTGAAGCGACGTTCATATCTGGCCCGTGTTAATCCTCATCACTCTCTTGATGATTCTTCGCTGTCATCGTGGTGAGCGCACCACAAAGCAATGCATGCGCAACAGCACAATTGCAAGGTCAGTGGTTGAATGCACATATGGAGATCGACAATAATACAGCGCACTTTCAGCGCACCTTCCACACCTTTCATGCTCGTGGGTGACCTGGCTGACTAATCTGGAAACCGGAAAACCGAACTGCAAATGGTCCTGTAGTTTCGGATTATGGCAGGGTGCATGCTTCAGAGGTTACGGGAAGTAAAGTCACTAATTGAAAATTTTCTGTCATGCTACTTGCCGCTCGTTTCAGAAAGAGACCGTCAACGTTACAAGCTGTATAAATATGTTAGCGGAACCGATTTGCGGATTTTTTTTTTAATACGAGAGCATTACTTTGTTCATTGTGCGAAAAACCCGCCGTCATCAGAAAGCCGTTGGCAGGCACACGTGGTAGAAAAGCGGCCCGTGAATGACATCCCCCATCCTGGAGCAATATGCCGTCACAAGTGTCACCACAGCTGCCCAGGCAAGAGAGGGAAACAGTCCTCCTCAAACTATGGAATGTGACTCTCCCCCTCTTCCTTGATGAAACACATCCCACATCCCACAACATAAAAATAGAAAGGAAGCTAAAAGCCCCAGCTAAAAACAGGTTTGGGGTGCCCCTTCTCCTCCCTGGGGTGGCTATACAATACCCCCTCAGTCAGATAATAAAGCAGACCATGCTCAAAATGGGAGCGGCGCCCGGCCTGACTTGATGCAGTAGATGTAAACTGTGGTGTGTCTCCATGCATCCTGGTGGTAGCGTGCACCGGCTCGGGGCGCTTGCAACTTGCAGCTTATTCCCCCAGTTCTGAATGGTCATTTTTGTAAAAAAAAAAAAGGTTGACTTGCATGCCAGTATATGCCATTCAGCCTAATAATGTCTGCAAGAACAACTATGCTGGCTGCAAGCGCAGGAAGGCTTAACTGACATATTGTGATGGTAATGTCGTTGGAGCTGCTCGTAGCTTGGTTCCGGTTTCACATCCTATTTGTAATGCGCATGCTGATCCAATTTCTGATAAAAGAATCTGCGCTTCAGAACCGGATAAATACGATATTGAAAATAACGCCCTGATACACTCTTCTCAGCATTTTGCGAAAGCAAATTTCTCAACTGCTATAGTGAGCATGAATAATGACTGTTGCATTCTCAATATATTATTACGAACCAGTGTGTGTATCAGATACAGGATATAAAGAAATCCTATCAATAATTTTAACTGTTCCAACTTGGCCAAAAAATTTTGGGAACAGTGTTTCATAATTGTGTTAGAAATGTGTTGCAGGCAAGAGCAGGAACTTCTTTATTGCAAAGGACTAGTTAGCAAGCTTGCCTAATGATCTATTCGCCTAGGTAATCTACTTTCTACTAACTATGACTAGGGGACAGGATGATAAGCATCAAGGCTACACACCTGGAAATTGGTAGGAAGCATTGCATGTTGCTAAGCAATTACTGTTAATATGTTTAGAAATAATTATCTAGTACAGGTGAAGCAGCAATGAAAAACCAAGCTTGTTCCACGGGGAATAATGGCACACAAAAGAGTGAAATTTTGAATGTGCATACAAGTTTTTACATTTCTTGCAACAAGAGATTTCTATATCCGTTATTTCAAAAGATCTGAGAGTGCCAATTACTGCCCAGCACAGTACAATACACAAGCCACGAACATGAAAATCTCTGTGAATCCAGAATCTCATCTTTAATCTTTGATTTGTCCTGTATCCATAAACTGCATCAGTCTTCGTCAATATCGAATAATCCAAATGCGAAAAGTAATGATTCACTTTCATTCGTCTGGAAAGCATGCAAAAAACAGTGGTATGACACCCTTCTACTCACCCAACATGATGTCCCTGGCCACGTCGGCACGTGCCACTCCAACTACGACATCGGCATTGTTGTCACAGCGATCCACGGCGGCCTCCCAGTAGTGAACACCACGGGAGAAACCCAAGGAGCCGAGAACAACACGGTGCTCGTAGCTCTCACAGCGGGCTGTGGCGTTTTCGTCTGACAATACTATGTCAGGATGGCATGCCACTGGGTCCAGTGTGAACCATGCCACTGTGTTGGGATAAAAAAAAAAGAAGGGAGAGATTTAGCCAAGGTTTACGTTTTAGTGTTGCAAAAGGCTCGAGGAAGGAAAGGGGGGAGGGTCTCAGTCAACCATCTAAGCCACAAAGTCAAGAAACAGGCATAACAGTGAAAACATTTGCTGGAAATGTGCAGGGGGGGAGAGGTGTCATGTAGCTCCTGTGGAGTGCTAACCATCTCTCCTTCTATACAACACATAGCTCCCGTAGAAAATGCATAAATGACTCCACGTATCCCCTGATAAGTAATGCGAGTAGATCTTTAGAAACGTCGAGCTTTTTCCCAACAAACAGCGAAGTGGCTGTAGATGAATGCTTGCTCTACTGCACATTCATCTTGCACTGTACGCAGTGCAAGCCAAATGTTTCACTGCTCAACAAAGCTTTACAAAGAGAACTACTGGACACTTAGAGACCTGTGTGGTGAAACAAAAAATGACAGTGGCTTAACCCTATTAAATCGAATGGTCGAGCGATACCTATTCTTGCTTCTGCTGCGATTTTGCTGTTGTGGGAGCAGCCGGGTCAAATTTGGAGGTCACCATCGTATTAAGCACGTTCATATTAGCCTGGATATCAATTTTGGTACAAATCCGAGAAGGTCAAATTTCGGGGGTGGGGTGGACCAAATTTCGTAATGACCCAGTCCAAATTTAGAGGTCACTATCGTGTTGACCATGGTAAAATTAGCTGGGATATCGATTATGGTCTAAATCCGAGAAGGTCAAATTCGAGGATGGGGCGGGCCAAATTTTGGAGTGGCCCGGGTCAAATCTGGAGGCCGTCACCGTATTGTTATTGTCCATAGCCAATTAGCCCGGATATCAATTTCGGTCCAAATTCGGGAAGGTCAAACTTTGGGGGGGGGGGGAGGGGGGGGGGGCGTGGCCCAAGTTTTGGAACACCATCGTGTCAGCCATAGTCAAAGTATGTTTCGGCGTCTGACTTAAGGCTGTTGCTACGAATCGCCAAGTCCGAAGGGCATTTGAAGGCTAGAAGAACAGAAACTGAAACTCGATTCTGCACTGAATAGAGCTATCGCTCTAAAAACTAAATGAAGGAGGGCTCCGGAATAATTTTTCGACCGCCTGGGGTTCATTAACGTGCACTGACATCGCACAGCACAGTGCACGTTAAAAATCCCCAGGTGGTAAATCCAGAGCCCTCCCCCATGGCACCTCTATCTCTTTTCTTCTTTCACTCCCACCTTCCTTCCTTCTCTTACGGCGCCGTTCGGGTGTCCACGGAGATGTGAGACAATTACTGCGCCATTTCCTTCCTTCAAAAACCAATTTTCAAGGTATCGCCTTTTACTAAAGATTGCTTTGTGTATATTACCTCTCCCCACTATCCTCTCTTCCTGTCCCCTCACCTCTTTCATTTCATTTGGACATTCTGCCTGCTAGCCTTTATTTCCGCTGCCCCAGCTCAGGTGTTTCAGTATCGATGGCAGATGCCGGGGCTAGCAAAATGTTTTCCTTCCCTTAAATTTATTATTATTTTAATAAAAACCACTTACTACTACTACTACTACTATTACTACTACTATCGCCACGCCACCCCGGCAGTTTTCGCGAGCTAACCGCGGTGACGTCAAGACAGCTTTCGCTTGCGGATCCCTCAGGCCTGGCTACACCGTTCTTCACTTCCAGTCATCACGATCATTGCTTGACATCACGATTTTGAATCGAGTGGAACGGGATTTTTAATAATAATAATTGTTTTTTTGGGGAAAGGAAATGGCACAGTATCTGTCTCATATATCCTTGGACACCTGAACCGCGCTGCGCCGTAAGGGAAGGGATAAAGGAGGGAGTGAAAAAGGAAAGGAAGAAAGAGGTGCCGTAGCGGAGGGCTCCGGAACAATTTCGACCACCTGGGGATCTTTAACGTGCACTGACATCGCACAGCACACCGGCGCCTTAGCGTTTTGCCTCCATAAAAACGCAGCCGCCGCGGTCGGATTTTAAAAATCTTTTTAAAATTCATTTTTTCTCAGCCAGATACAAGTATTCTTCTGCCGAACAAACATTCCTCCCAGATATATCCACAAAATCGATGAGAACGAACACTGAGAGCGAACATTGGACGGAGTGTGCCCCTTTAACTGTGCCGATGAACGAGCACAAGTGAACCCGTTCAAAGTAGCGGTGGTAGCGGATTATTCTAGGAAACATACCAAAAGGAAAAGAAAAGATGTTGCCAGTAGCGGCCCAGGCCCAAGATGCGGCCGGCGGAAATTAAGGGAGAGGGTGAAGATAGCAAGGAGAAGTACAGAGGAGAGCGGTAGAGAGAAAGGACATGGGAGAGCTTGATACACTATTTACACCGTTAACAATATTTACAAAAATATAAAAAGGTGAACTCGAAGTTGACGCTGCGAGAAAAAACCACTGCTGCCCCCGCAGTCTTGCCACCCACCTTCCGCTGTGTGTAGCACGATGACGTCGCTGTAGGGCCCCTCGCCGGTGGAGTTGTAGGCCTTCACACGGGCCCGATACGCGCTGTTGAAGTGCAGCCCATCCACCGTGCACAGGGTCTCCTTGCCACAGTACACCTCCTGCGAGCATCACGAAAAGAAAGTGGACGTTTACAGACGCGCCTCATGGCTTACGACCACGCACACACACCACACCCTGCTGCCCCGTGTGCGAGACCGTCCTAACGACACAGAAGACGTGCCCTCCGGACATGCTCACGGAGCCGGACACACGGGAAAGTGCATCAAGTAACTCCCCCAACCATCCGGGGTCGCCTAAGTTAAACTGTGTATATACACTGATTAAACAGTAGGTTAACTTTTCGGCCGCAGTAATATGATGAATAGTCCTCATGAGCAACACGGCAAGTCGCTTCGTCTAGCGCGGTCTGGCGTCGCCGCCAGCTTGCCATTGCTTTGACCGAAACCCCGAATGCTAACCGTTTCGTCGGGTAGATACAGTGGAGAGCAATATGAGTGGGCACCAAGTTTGATCATTCATTTATTGACTATTGATTACTCTATCCCCAAGTGCGACAAGCGGAGTTTTTTTTTTCTGGTTTATAACTAGTTTTTCTCTTGCCGCATAACATCCAACAGTTGTTCCTAAATTTAGTGAAGACATAC
This sequence comes from Amblyomma americanum, assembly GCF_052857255.1. Classification (NCBI taxonomy): domain Eukaryota; kingdom Metazoa; phylum Arthropoda; class Arachnida; order Ixodida; family Ixodidae; genus Amblyomma; species Amblyomma americanum. Next base: position 165,735,982 of record NC_135501.1, on the reverse strand, counting down.
CCAAAATAAAATTGGAGGGGACACTTAAACTCTGCCTTACGAATATGACGCGGCAGCGTTAATGACTTACTGACCATATATGCGAAATTGGTCCTTCTCAACTTTACATTCTTATATCCCTGGGGGTCCTCATACCAATCCTAGCGCAATTGTGCAGCGGTTAATAAGGGATGCGCCACTGCCCTGCAATGGCATGCAGGCGCTGCCACCATTTGGGGCTTGTGTGACTCCCTACCCATATACCTCTCGGGATTAATTTAACAGCCACTTACAACGGCAGTCCTTTTGCTCACAATCCGGTGGGCAGGTTGCGATGACGCCACAAGGTCACGTGACCTTGGTGGCCCAACTAGGTTGTTTCTCCGGCGGGTGGCCACCTGGGCCACCTTATTTTTCGCTCCCAACGCCGGATTTTCTGGATAAAGCGTGGCCCGCATGGAGCGTTTTTTCCCCGCGAAATCGCGTCGATCGCCCGACGCCCGCGCCGGCGTCGACGAATTGACTCCCGCATGGTCAGTAGCTCAGCGGCGTTTTTTTTTTTTTCCGCCCAGTTGTGCGATGCGCGCGGCCCGATGCATGCTGAAAGCAGACGGATGCGCAGCAAGCGAAGCCGCTGGCTCTCGCGCGCGAAATGCTCGCGAGCGCGCATCCACCATGCGAGTCTCCCTCGGCCGTGTATTGTAGCCGGGTGCACCAGCGCGGCCCCGTCCAGAATCACGTGACGCCCGCTCCCCAGAAAAACGCTCCATGTGGGCCACGCTTAACAGCTAGGGCCTTCAACGCTGTCGCGTTAAAACACGCAATTATGCGCGAAAAGTTTGTTCTCTCTTACACTGCTCACCAGTGCACGTCGAAAAAGCAGCATACTCGTCTGCGGACAACAGTTACTCGCAAGGAGCCTCATGGAAGCCACTGGACCGCCAATATGCGTCATACAGCTGGTCGAGACGGTATGGAGATATTCAGGAAGAAAAAAAAAGTGCGCGATCCTCCTTTTTCTTTTCGCAACAGTTTGTTACCATAGTCGTTTTAAGAAAGTGCGGGGTTCATCCAGGGAAGCGATCCCAGCGGCATAAACTACGTGACGGGAGAGGGATAATGAGCCACGAAGGCAGCTCGGCAGAAATAACGAGGGCTGCTGAATGAGCTAGGGAAACCCGAGCCAGCCTGCACCTAGCTCCCCCGTTTAGGGATCGTGGACGCCATGCGACGCGGCGCTCTCCCTACCAGGCATCGCATAACTATAAACGCGGGGAGGTGAGGGCGCGAGCTCCCCGGCGGGGCTTCGGGACACGAAGAACAAAGCTAAAGCAAGCGTACGCCTCAGTGCCTCGAAACGTGCGTAGGCGCATGCACCGCGCATGACGTCATATCGCAGGCGAGCTGGCACTTGTCCTTCCTGCTGCTTTCTCCCTAGCGAACTTCACCCGCCTCTTACCTTCGTTTCGCTAAGTTAGTGAATGAAGTCGCAGCAAGTATCCTAGCTACTGCCCGCTTCATTTCACGCGCCCCCTAGCGCAGAACAGGGCTTGGCCACCCTGTTGTAGTACTTGACCACCTGCTCCCATGCGTTATTAAAGGGCCACTGAAAGGGGTGTTCGACCTTGGCTTTAAAATGCTTGCACTATGTAGAGTACAGGCCACCGAGCGGCCATGCCGCGTACGAGACTTCAAAAGCGAGCGGGAAATTTACATTTTTTAAAATTCCCGCTTTCGCGCCTCGCGGCGACGCGCGGTGCCGGGCTTTCGTGCGAAAACCTGGCATTCGACGTCACGTCATGCAAATGTCGTCAGCAGCCGGGGAGCTATCATTGGTTCACAGCGCCAAATTCTTGCAGACGTCACGCGCTACCGCGTTCGCGGCCACTCCACGCGCGCCACAGCCGGCGGAGGTAGGGAAGGGGCCGAGTGAGTGGGGCCGGCGGAGGAGCGCCGCCATTTTGTTCTGCGAGAGGAGAGGGAAAGGAGCGAAGACACGGAAGTTCAAATTTTGTCTGCATATAACTCAGCTTCCACAAAACGCATTAAAATATTTCTTGCTGGGGGATAATTATGAACCGTCGTCTTTTAACATCGCAGACATATCGCACCTTTATTGAGACCCCCTTTCTGGGTCCCTTTAAGTTTAACAGCCCTTGTCCATCAGCCCCGCGGCGGCTCCTAGGCGCCTCACCAAGGCGGCGATAAGATCCGTCAGCAGCAGAGGGCGCTAAGAACCTATGGACCTGGAGAGGCCGCCATTGGAAGCGAAACTTGGAAACTGAACGTGGTTACAATAACGTGGCCTGGAGTTCACCGGGAGGACTTTGTAAGTCATGGAGTTGAACCGAGCGGAATGATGATGATGGTTATTATCATGACGATGATGAGCCCCTTCGATAGGTGCAGGACGTATTCGCAGAAGCGGCCAGTACGACGAACAACGCGGCGGCGCCGATCACATGCGTTGCATTTCACAGCTGCGTGATGTTTGGCGACATGCTGCGCCGCCATTACGTTGCGTGGCAACCTCGGTCACCCATTTCACCTTGTGAACTGAGCTCCCGTCACAGCAAGTGTGTTGCACGTAATGCCGAGCGCGACTGTACGTGCGAGCTATCCCCCTGTCTAACTACGCACAGTGTCGATGTTTCGTGCCCAAGGTGTTGGCTGCACGTGGATACCTGCACGCGCGCGCGCGTGTGTGTGTGTGGGGGGGGGGGGGGGGGGGGGGATTAAGCGCGGGCAGGTGAGGGTGGCGGATCTCAAGAGCCATACACGGATCCAGCACACAGGTCATCGGCCCAATATTGCAACAGGATGGTCCCATCCTGGTTATTTGTAGGGCCGGCTTTAGCCAATACGGTTCCAATGTTGGGCCAACTACTCGTGCTGCTTCGGGAAAGGAAGGTTATGCTCGGTCGAACTGACAACGAAACAAAAGTTGCCCCCAAATTTGGCATTGTAATAACCATAGTCTTTTTTTGGGGTACGTACTCGGAGCCCGTTCCCGATAAACTGCTGCAGTTCGAAGAGGAAACTGTCCATCGCCCACGCTTTCAATGTTGTTTTGTTCGCCTTCAATAATTACTTCTCCAATGGGCTCACTTCTAAGCTCTTACGCGAATTGGACGGCGTATGAAACGCGCGGGAAGAAAGAAGAAACGAAAAGAATGAAGGAAAGAAAGAAACAAAGAAAGAAGAGATGTAAGTAGCAGAAACAAGCTGCTAGCTATATTTTGTCCCAGGTTATTATTTCTTAACAAGGGACAGACGCACAGCGCGCGCTGAACATCTTTGAAATATTATTTGGCACCTCTGGGACAAGAAGTAATGCAAGTGCTTCGTGGTGCTCGTGAAATTCTTATGGCAAGCACTCGCCAGTCCGGGTTCCTAAAGAGATAGAGCAAAGGAAGGGAAGATAGCTTAACCAGACTCACTCCTCCGCTGGACACAACACACATGAGGATGGGGATAAATGGAGTGAAATGGTAGAGAGAGAGAGAGAAGTTCTACTAGTATGGTCATGAGTTCAGCGTGCTAACCCCCCCCCCCCCCCCCCCCCCCTTCACGCACACACGTGAAAAGAAATAATTCACAAAGACACTTAATTACCTAATGCGTTGGCAATGGAACAGCATTAGAAGTTGCGTTTGCGGACCCCTGTACGTATGCCTGCGCACAACCAAATATCTTTTTGGGTCACCTAGCTGGTGGTTAGATGTTTCCCCGAAGGCGTCCAGAAGTGGTGACACGGACGCATTCGGTCCGGTGGCGTCACTTCCTTCCGGCCAATGGGTAAATTTCATGAACGACGCTTCAATCTGGCCCCATGCATCTTCTAAACACTATCGCATTAAAGAACAAACAGAAAAAGTCCACCGTGGAACAAAAACAACCATGTAAGCAAGCATCCGGACAGGTATGCACCCGATTTGTTACCCTACCATGGAAAAAGGGAACAACAAAAAGAAAGAACGGATGGGGAGAGGAGAAACATGCGCACGCAAGACCGTTGCGCAGCTCGCGGATCGGTTGCCCGTAGAAAACGTACAGCAGTGCCTAATAAAGGCCTTGACAGCCGACGAGCGACGTCGTTAAAGACTATCTCATCACAAAGTCGTACCCAGCGCGTCCACGATTCGCTGTGTCCAATTTGTCACCGTGGCTTCTCCCGCGTTCCGATATTAAGCAGTTCTATATACCGCACGACGCGAGCGCGGGGACAGCCAGCTCGATAAAATGCCTCCATTCAGAACGCAAGGCGCAGCCTCCACAACAAGAGTTACGCGTCGCGAACTCGCAGCGACGTTAACGCTAGGCGCAACACGAGGACAGGGTCCGTCCGCGGTGGCGCGAGGCAGAACAAAGAAGCGGATGAGGCCCCCCACACTGTGTGACAGGAATGTTCGCGACGCAGTCTCCTCCGCGCTATGAAGTCCATCGACTTGGACAGGCGGCGCGAGCGGCTCAGCCAACTGTCAACGCGGATCGCCGGGCGGCCATGCCCCCCCCCCCCCCCCCCCCCCCCCCCTTCCTCCACCCTCCGTTTCATCTACCAGCCCCGGGAGTCTCTCTGACAGGCAGGGCGTGATGGCAGCCGGCAGAATGTCTGGCAGCGCGCGGGACTGTCGCCACCGCGTGTCGCCCATTTTGAGTTGTCTTCAGAGAGAAAGGGGGGGGGGAGAGGGCGGTTTCCTCTTGGCAACGTACGCGACAGCGGCTGGGGCTGGCGTCACGCTGAAATAAACACCTAAATACACCAGTGAAGCCACCAGGGTGTTTCAGTGCAAAATTCACTCGCGCCTACGGCGTCTTTCGATGCACGCGCGCGCGTTTTGTTACGAGCTGGGCGGACAGCAGGCACGCAGAGGCGACTTTCACCCGGACGGCCGACATTCAGCGCCGGGAAGAGTACCGCGCCGACAGACCCTTCCCCTCCGCCCGCGCGATCAGCCACGCGCCATCGGCCAGCCCCAGCGGAAGAGTCGGAGAGGAGGAAGGCTTCGCCGCTTCGGAACGCGGCTATGACGCGGGCGCCGAGAACGCGCGGCGTCGTCCTCGTCGATCTTTGAGCGCGCGGGCCTCATTCGATTACGCCTGGCCGCCACCGCTGGCCGACCCGAAGGTGAAAGCGGCAAAGCCGGTGAGAAAGCAAGCAAGAAAGAAAGAGTGTGTGGAGGCAGAACATGTTTTACGAGCCGCCTGGACACGAGGCCCCAAGAAAACCCAATAAAGCTAATGCTCCGAGGGAGACGCGGTCGACAAGCCCGCCTGGGTGCCATCCATCTGGAGCGGGCCGTGCATCCATCCACCTGAAACCGGCCGCCGCACGTGTTGTTGGTCTCGGCCGGAGTGTGTGCGCGCGCTGTAGCCCCAGTCGCCCTCCCCTCCGGCTCCGCCTGCCGGTCAACGCAGAAACCCGGAGAGAGCCCGAAGGCCGTGGCCGCCGGAAAACATGGCCGGAAGGGCTACCTCATTACCGGCCCATTATAAGCTGACTGCTAGCGGCAACTCTGCAGCGCGCAGACCCGTCGAGGGCGGTGACGCTAGGATCCCGGTTGGGTGTTCCACATGGTTGGTTGCTTTTTAGGGAAAGGAATTGCGCAGTATCTGTCTCGCATATCGGCTGACACCTGAACCGCGCCGTAAGGAAGGCATAATGGCGAGACTGAGAGAAGAAAGGAAGAAATAGGTTCCGTAGTGGAGGGCTCCGAAATAATTTCGACCAACTGGGGATCTCTAACGTGCACTGACATCGCACAGCACACGGGTGCCTTAGCGTTTCGCCTTCATCGAAACGCAGCCGCCGCGGTCCGGTTCGAACCCGGGTACTCCGCCTCAGTAGCCGAGCGCCCTAACCACTGAGTCACTGCGGCGGGTCGGATGGTCCACATATAGCGCAGCTTCAAACAATGTGTAGCAGAGGATAACAAGAAAAAAAAGGGGAGGGGGGCACTCATAAACTTCCGCTGCCTCAAATCACATCAAGGCTCAGTGGTTAGGGCGCTCGTCTACTGAGCAGGAGCACCCGGGCTCGAACCCGACCGCGGCGGCCGCGTTTCCATGGAGGAGAAACGCAAAGGGCGTCCCTGTGCTGTGAGGTGTCAGTGCACGTTAAAGACCCCCAGGTGGTCGAAATTATTCCGGAGCCCTTCACTAGGGCACCTCTTCCTTTCTTCTCTCAGCCCCTCCTTTATGCATTCCTTACGGCGCGGTTCGGGTGCACACCAACCTACGTGGGACAGTTATTGCGCTGCTTCCTTTCCTCAAAACAACCAATTTTTCCCTTCGTGAATTCGGTCAGTGCAAGGAAAATGAGCCCCGCCGCGGTGGCTCAGTGGTTAGGGCGCTCGACTACTGATCCGGAGTTCCCGGGTTCGAACCCGACCGCGGCGGCAGCGTTTTTATGGAGGAAAAACGCTAAGGCGCCCGTGTGCTGTGCGATGTCAGTGCACGCTAAAGATCCCCAGGTGGTCGAAATTATTCCGGAGCCCTCCACTACGGCGCCCCTTTCTTCCTTTCTTCTTTCACTCCCTCCTTTATGCCTTCCCTTACGGCGCAGTTCAGGTGTCCAACGATACATGAGACTGATACTGCGCCATTTCCTTTTCCCCAAAACCAATTATTATTATTAAAAAAATGACAAGGCCAGAAGAACTACTCAGAAGCGAAAAAAAAACAGGGACAACTAATTACTTAATGTGTTGGCAATGCGACAGCATCAGAAACTGTTGATGCCTTTACCGGAAGCCACGTAATTCCCGACATCGTGATGTCACTTCACTTCAACCAATGGGAATTATCCACTCTCATGACGCCTCTCCCCTCCAGCCAATGGGAATAATCCGGTCTGGTGACGTCACTTTCCACCAGCCAATCGGCGAATTTTGTGACCGACGAACCATTTCTTTCCCGATGAGGCTATTAATCCCATCGAATTAATAACGAAAAGCGTGCTTCTCACTTAATGTGATATCGCGGACTGCGTGCTAATAAAGTGCCTGGATTCTCCTATACTGCCCCAATTCCACCTGCACATCGGTTTCCGGGTTGGCCTCGGCGATTGTTGACTGCTTCGAGTAACCTGGCTTCGGCCACGAAAGGCGAGCTCCAAGGCGCGGCTTGTGGTGCGATCGATCCGGCGAGTGCTTCCCCACGCCTCAAGCGTCACCCCAATCCCGGTGAGCGCGCACAGGGACTAACAACGGCCCAAACATTACTCACGCTCGCCTCGATCCAGCCGCACAGTCATCACCCCCCCCCCCCCCCCCTCCAGGTGGTGCACTTCGCATTCCCGAACCCCGACAAGGGATATTCGGGTGCATTTGTGAGAAGGATAAAATTGGCGCGTTTTTATGCGCTAGCCTTCGTGCTTTCTTCCGTTTCCACTTACCGCGTATACCATGCGTTTTAACGCGACAGCGTTAAAGGCCCCGTTCACCAGAAAATCCGGTGTCGGCGTTGTGAGCGAAAGATCACAACCATGGCGCTGGAAGGTGGGCAGCCTAGGTCACGTGACCTTGAGGTGTCGTCACAGCGTGCCCGCCGTGGCAGGTGGCAGTCAAATTAATGATTGCTCGCTCGGGAAGAACAACCTGTGCCGCACAAGGTATACCGCCGGGAGCACCTGCCATCGCTGGGCAGGTGCGCGTCGCTTAACTGCTGCACTACTACTAATAATAATAATTGGTTTTTGGGGAAAGGAAATGGCGCAGTATCTGTCTCATATATCGTTGGACACCTGAACCGCGCCGGAAGGGAAGGGATAAAGGAGGGAGTGAAAGAAGAAAGGAAGAAGAGGTGCCGTAGTGGAGGGCTCCGGAATAATTTCGACCACCTGGGGATCTTTAACGTGCACTGACATCGCAGAGCACACGGGCGCCTTAGCGTTTTTCTTAGCGTTTTTCCTCCATTGAGCAGTTAAGCCTGACTATATGTCGTGTACATAGCCAAATAGCAACGATTACACTGCAGCTCTTCAGTTTTGTGCACGATTTAACATTCTTCTATATTTTGATGATTTGTTTCTTTAAAAAAAAGACTGATAATTCCCTTACTATATTCACCAGTACGTGCAGAAAATAAAAATTTCTCCAGCCCGGAGTTAGCGCGCTTTAACTTACTGCCACTAGATGGCGCCACAGTGTTCACATCCAAAAACATAAAGAAGCGACGATGCGGCACGGCGAACAGGTGTCGTAGTTGCGCTGTTTTTACAGCGCTCGCAACTCAACGGCGCTGTGTATGCAAGCTTACTGAGGTCTACGTAGCGAAATTGTCTACTGGCCAGGGTAGCCAAAGGTGTCTAGCTTCACGGGCACATTTGAAAAGTCGCCTGTTAGCTGAAGTGTAGTCTGTACGTCTTTATATGCAGAGAAAAAGATTATTAAAGTGTAGCATTTCACTTCACAGGAATGATTGCAATGCATCCGTTTTTTATCATTAAAAGCTGGGCATCTGCCATCATCACCACTCGTTTTATCCTTACGGTAACTTGTTACGGGAAAGACGGTACGCTAAAACGTCTTCTGGCGTGCGCCGCGCTAACCGGAAAATCCGGCGTCCGGTAACACGGTAAACGGTAACGTAAACACGGTAACGATATGCTATAACTCTCTATTAACCCATTATACGCTATCGCGTTATACCGCTAGCAATACCGGTTATCTCAGTTGGTAGAGCGACTACTCCGGTGAAGGGATGGTCCCGGGTTCGAATCCCGGACGAGGACGACGAATTTTTCTGTAACTACGAAGTTTCTGAGAAAGCTGTAGAGCTTTCCTTTGCAGCCGTATGACTGCGCTTGGGTGGATGGCAGAGTAATTACTCCCTTGTTAAGAATAACAAGTTGGAACAGAATCAGGACTGGAATAGATTGACGAATGAAATAAAAACGTTATCGCAATTCAACCCAATCGATCGCCCCTCATTTTTTTTTTCAACTGTACCGTATTCTTGCTCCACGCCCCGCAGTGGGTGCCCGTGACGTACAACTCTAGTCCAGCACATCGACGACTTACTCTGAACGGTCCGGCGTTCCCGTCGTCCAGCTCGAGGACGTATCCCTGGACGAAGCTGCCCGCGTGCTGCTGCCAGGCGACAGTGACGCAATTGTTCTCGGCCGTCGAGTCCTCCGGTATGAGCTGCGGCGCACCCGGCGCTGTGGGAGACAAGAGAAGGAGAAAAGGTATGAACATCACACAAAGAGCAGAATACCAGCCTCGGGCGAACGGCTCCGGCTCGCAAACTGCTGGCACTGTAAACAGACTAACTCACAGATGGCGCTATAGCCAACCAGAGGCCGAACTTTCAAAACCCTCTAAAGTGACTGGCGGTTACAGTGGAGACCCCCGCTGGCTCGAAAATCGCCTAGTTCGAACTGCCGGTTTATGTCAAACAGACGCTTTTGTCCCCGTCAACATCGAGCGCACGAAACAGGCTCCCGTTATTTCGAACTCCGCATATTGCGAACAAGGTTTCGGCACTCTGAGCATGAATGATCGGAAGTCGTGCCGGTCGAAGGAGTACGAAGGGGGGAACAGTTCATTCACACGCAGTCAATGGCTATTCACTAACTGATTGATATGATTGCGAAACATACCTTATTGATCTTTTTTTTTTCTCCAAGCAATTCATCCCGAGGTGCATGAAGGCGTTGGAACCTTTCCAAATCCCAGGAAGAAGTAAAAATTTGGCTCCTATAGTTTGGCGCGTGAAGTATCTGTTCCCTTTTACAACTGTCGCGCCTGTATACGTCGGCGCTCGATTGGCGAGTTGACTGGCCCAGGGAAGCCGGGAACCGCTAGAATGAGCACAAATTACGCACATACGTTAATAGCCGGGGCCATGACATATGTTGGTGCCGGCGATCGCTTCCATTGCAGTAACTACGACTTACGACCGAAAATTTCCCCCGAACCTTCAGTACAAGCCGCTAGGAAAACCGCTTTTGATTCACACCACAGCGCGTGTGCAGATAATGGCGGACGGTAACGGTATTGGCAGGTCTTTATTAGCGGTGAATCTATTTCCTGCTGCTGAAAAACCGTGCCACGGGATTTATAAATTGTAATCGCGCGAGCATTTTCCCTTTCTTGATGTCGTGGAGGCACGCGATTTTTTTTCTTTTATTACCAGCTCTACGCTTGCCTAAACTTACTGGAGCACAGCTCGAGTGCACTACTACATTCTCACAGCTAAGCCCGAACGCTTGGGGCTGCCCTGTTTTTGTATTGAGAGGCAACACGTGCAGCATATGGCAGCGCCATAACGAAATAAACAAATAGAACAAAATAAGATAGATAACTAAAAGCAGATGAGCGCGTAGTGCACGGCACAGTGGACACAAAGAGAGAGAGAGAAAGCTTTCCTTTCCAAATAGCCCAGTCACGTCCCCGAAAACGCGACCGAAAGGGCCATCAAGGAGGGCGCTAATCGACCCACAGTGACGCCCGTACACAAGCAAACGTATACGGGTACGTACACGGGCGCCACCCGCGCAGTCTGCATACACTGCTCCTCACGCTCAACACCCTGTTCGCAACAGCACGCGAAGCACATCGGGCTCTCCATGAGCGCGGGCCGCCTTTCACATCAAAGCCCGACTCGCTTCGCTCGCGACGAGAGAAGAACTGCGCACTACATCTTAGCACCTCATTCAACCTGCCTCCCTTATTCTCCAACCAGCCCCTTCGTGGAACAACCTCCCCCTTCGCATGAGGGGAAGGGGGGGGGGGGAAAGCAACCTGCTGGCGCTGCGCCTTTTAAAATTGGCCCACCTGCTTGATATGCAGCGGCGGCGGCCGCGCGAGGAAGAGAAGCGGGCTTTCCGACGAAGCTCCCGTGTTCAGCGGTGCAGCACCGGTGTGGCACCTTCCCCGCTGCTCGCCCCCTACACCCACCGGAAAGACGGGGCGAACGCGCTGACTCACGCGCATGCCACCCCCCCCCCCCCCTCTTTTTCCTCTACGAGGGAGGTCATCATGCCTTGCTCGCGACAAGGGCTCGCAACCATGGGGGCCGTATATGGGGCCCGTATGTAGTACCCGCCGTACTGAGTTGACCCGTAGGAAACTCACAGGCGCCACGCGAGGGGAGAGCGAACGGAGGTCGTGCACCTAATCGTGACCCAGCGTTGTCGAATTACAGCAGCGGCGCTGGTATATCGCTCTTAGAGAAACGATGCCCCCCCCCCCCCCCCTTTTTTTTTCTGTTTTCGAGGTCCCATATTGGTAGCCCTCACTTAGCCCAAGAAGCCACGGCAGTGCGCAGAAGGAGGAGGTACAACTTTTTTATATAATTGTTAGATTGGGCATATTCAGCGGGTGGATCGCAATATAAGGAAGCCGTTGGCCGGGGCCGCTCTAATGCCGTATACGCAAAGCCAGAGCAGATGCACCGGCCCCATAACCAAGAGCGTTCAACTCGGGGCAAAACTTCGCCAAAACGAAGCTTTCCGCACACAAAGCGCACGTGCTACCAGTCCCTTTACATTACAGGTGCGTGCACAATATCTTGGAGCCGTCAACGACGACAAGACAGATCGTATTAAGCCGTCCGCGGTTGCGAGGTTACACGTTGCTTTGCTATTAGAGCTATACCTTGTATGTGGATTAGTACTACGGCCTGCAGAAGCGTGCCTTCACACAGCATGATTCGAAGGACACGAAGACAGCAAAGAAGCCCTAGCGTTTTCAGCGCGCGCCTCAAGAACGACGCGGCCAGAATGGCACTAAAACGCTTCACCGTACTGTCCGCCCCGACCTCCTCCTCTGTGTGGGCGACTTAAAGGGAAGTAAAGGGTGAAAACAGCTAAATCCCCTTTACAAAACTAGAGCCGCTCAAGTTAGGCTTAGCTGATAAAAATGCGGGCACCGTCTCCCCGCAAAATCTGATCAAAACTAATTAATTTAGCTTAAAGAAAATTTCGGCAGGAGACAATGCCCACTTTCTTACAAAGGAAGGAGTCCGCGTTCGGGCGGCGACGTCGCCAGTGCATCTCGCGTATACCAACAGCCCGCGCCACTATACACAGCCATGGAGCCAGTCAAAACACCAGTGCATGCATCAGCCAGTGTTGTTGCTTCGCCCCGCGCATCGCTCAAAGGCCGGCGGTTGAAGGCGCTGAATCGACGGCTCCGCCGCCGCGCCCGGGTCTCCTGTCTGCATATTTATTTTCCTCTATGGAACCCGCGTCGGCGGCGGGCCGCGAAGGAAGGAAGGAAGGCGGCCGCTCGAGCACGAAGCGCCGGTGAGCGTTGCGCGGTCTTTCTCAAACCCGGCAGTCTTCTCGCCGGCTCCGCGCGAGCAGTTCGTTACCGCACAGCTCGCTTAAGATTCCGCCGGCGTCTGAGAAAAGTGAGCCGCGGTGGGGAGACGAGGCAAAAGCAACAGCGCGGTGCCACCACCTTTCTTTATCCCAATCTCCATACACGAAGGAGCTTCGCCAGGTGCGATGCCGCACGAGCCGAGCGCGACTGATCCCGGGTCACGCAGGCGGTGCGCTTGTTCCCCCCCTTCTTTTCAACGCTTTCTTTAGGAATTGGGGAATCGAGCTGAGCATCCCCAAAAAGGATGCTCTGCGCGAAAGACGCCGCCGCTGGCGCGAGTTGCACTCAAAACCGCGCGCGCGCCTGATCAGCGAGACAAAATACGAAGCGCCCAGCGCCGTGGAAAGAAAACCGCTTCAAGTTTGACGGAATGAGCGCTGCTCCTTTGGAGGGTCTCTCCAAGTCGTAAGTACAGACTATCTCGTCACGGTGTTATGGCAGTGCAGCCCATGAATAACGTCTCATCCTCATCACCATCATCATCACCAGCAGCAGCAGCAGCGCCACCACCATCAATACTACCGAGACCACAATACAGTTCCAACACATCCAGTGTGGAATAAAAAAGCCTGTACCATTTTTCTCCAATTAGCCTCACCCTGTGTCCGGCCGCGACTACTCTACGCCCGGGAACTGTTTAGGAGGATTCCCCAAGCTACAGTAAATATAAAACAAGGGGGTAATTGCTCACCATCGTCCATCCATAACACAACCGTATAGCTACAAAGGAAAGCTACGCAGGTTTCATGCCAATGCCATTCCATATTCGCGTTGTTGATCTATTCGGCCTCGCCCCGCTCATCTCCTAGCCGTCCTGGTTAGCTTAGTTGGTGGAGCGACTACACAGTGCAGGCCGTGGTCCCGGGTTCGATCCCTGGCCCGGGACGAATTTTCCTCCAACTGCACAGTTCCTGTGAAAGTCGCATAGCTTTCCTTGGTAGTCGTATGTATCGATACGCTTGGGCTCATGCTAATGACTAATTACGCTCCCTTATTGAGATATCGGAAGCTAATGGCAATAATCGTAATGGTAATTATAGCTCATTGCTACGCCTGAAGATAGCAAACGAAAACCAATTTATTCGGCGCTGCGTAAAGCCGTAACCAGTGGCCCGTTGCAGCAAATAAGTGGGTTCCCACGGACGAGTACCGGAGCAGGGGATGGCACGGGATACTTAGCGAAAAAAAAAAAGTTTTTTTTTGTTAGTGTGACCAGAGCTGGCGCAAGTCACTGCTATGAATGAGCCTTTGCAATGCAGCGCATTCAAGATGGGCGTTGTTGATGACGATGGCGAACACTGTGACGCAGCCACCACCGGCAGGCTTCTGTGAATGGCGAGGCCAAGTCGGACGCCCGCCGAATCGGCCACGACGGCTACTGTTCCATCACTTCCAGCCGACCGGCACTGTGTATTGTCCAATTTTTACAGCAGCTTTAAGAACTTGGTGGTGATTGAGGTACGGTGGGAAGTCAGCATTTAACGCTAATTTTGAAACACTGCGTCTTTTCATGCCCCGTGTCTACTTAGTTCTCCCATTTTCCTCATGACCCCTCCCCAATGCTCCTGGCGTGCCTGGCTGGCGTTGGCCCAACGGGACATTAAGACAGCGCCGGTCCGACAAGCCGACGACATCTTCAGCAATTAATTAATATTATGCAGGTAATTCAGCGCCTTTCTAAACTTGGTGGCAGGACGATGTCGGATCTATATAGTCCGCACTCGGGAAGTTCACGAGACGTGACAAGATCACCGGGCTGTGCAAACCTGCCGGTTGCGGTTTGTTCGTTTACGTCGAACACAGTCCGGTGAATTTCGAGTGCGGGACTATTACACGTGCATACGGGGAAAGGAACCGCAAGAAAGCCCAGACGCGGAAACGGGAGCTCATCAACAAATACGCCAACACAAGAGGAGAAAGGCGGCGAAGGCAGGCACACGCGAAGCAAGGCCGCTCTGTATCAAGCACTCGTGTTTACCTGCAGACTCGTCTCCGTCAGCTGCGTCAAAGTGGAAAAGAGAGAGAGAGAGAGAAAGATGGCAGCCGTGTGAGAAGGGCACGTCCTCTACTTGCCACAGAAACGATCACTTAACTGTAATCAATGGTTTAAGTGAAGAAGCGCTCACAGCGTTCACTCCATGCCTTTCTCATTGCAGGAAAGAGCACCCGAACAGCAAGCAAGGTGCAGCAAGTAAGGCAAGCACGTAAAGCAACTACATACCTCCGGTTGTTGCCGAGCGAAGCCATGCTGTGGGATTTGTGATAGTGGCTCACGGAGCAGAACTCCGGAAAGTAAGGTTTCGGGTGACACCTGAACCGCGCCGTAAGGGAAGGGATAAAGGAGGGAGTGAAAGAAGAAAGGTAGAGTGAAGTGCCGTAGTGGAGGGCTCCGGAATAATTTCGACCACCTGGGGATCTTTAACGTGCACTCACATCGCACAGCACACGGGCGCCTTAGCGTTTTTTTTATGCAGGAAAAGGAAAAACGCTAAGGCGCCCGTGTGCTGTGCGATGTCAGTGCACGTTAAAGATCCCCAGGTGGTCGAAATTATTCCGAAGCCCTCGACTACGGCACCTCTCTCTTCCTTTCTTCTTTCACTCCCTCCCTTATCCCTTCCCATACGGCGCGGTTCAGGTGTCCAACGATATATGAGACAGATACTGCGCCATTTCCTTTCCCCCAAACCAATTATTATTATTATTATTATTAACGAAACCCATATTCGGATACAAGTAAAGAACGCAGCAGCAAATGACCCTGAAAGGAGGGCGTCCAGCCAATGACAGACTGATTATCGAGACGTTACGGTTAATCTAATTTCACGGAGGCACCGGCCAGTCGCCATCGATTTCACGCTTGGGGATTAACTGCGACGTCATGAGATCCGGTCGACGCCATTGGCTGGAACCTTTGAGGGATATTCGCTGCTGCATTCTTGAGTTGTACCCGACTACTTATACGCGTAAATCCTACGTCATCATGACGTTCCTATTATAAATAGCAACAGCGGTATATACAGGTCGTACCTGTAATATAATCATCGCTTGACAGTTTGAATCCGCAAGCCAAGCCACGGTCGGGAGACAACGAGAAGACACTCACGCTTGAGCTGCGTGAAGGTGAGCTGGTTGACGGCGTCCAGCACCGAGCGCTGGTCCAGCGTCAGGTCGAACTCTGGCGAGGCCCAGGGCGTGGGAGCCATGTCCTTGTGCCACGTCACGTCCACGTTGGCCACCCGGTTGATCAGACCCGGCCCGATCTGCAGGGAGT
Source organism: Amblyomma americanum (assembly GCF_052857255.1). Lineage (NCBI taxonomy): Eukaryota > Metazoa > Arthropoda > Arachnida > Ixodida > Ixodidae > Amblyomma > Amblyomma americanum. The sequence continues at coordinate 165,720,400 of NC_135501.1, read as the reverse complement.
CGCACCCGCATGTGTACACTGTTGACGCGTCCTTTTTTCCTAATCATCTCTCTCGGCTGCTTCCCACTAATCAACAATTTACTTGGATACCAGAGCCCGCGACTAAAATCGCCTGTAAGCTACTAGTTGTGACGTCACGGACGGTATACAGCTGCCACAGAGAACGAAGCAGTAAAAGAATAATCAGTAAGATAATCAAGATCACGAGTACAGGTATTGTTGGAAGTGTATTTTCCGTAATAACAAGGCAAAGTTAGAATAAGTAGTATACGAGTCGGCGGCTTTTAAGTGTCCGAACAATAAATCTAAGGCTATGAAGCTCATCGTGGCGGAGACCTCCGGATCAATTTCGACCGCCTGCGGTTCTTTAACGTGCCCTGACACCGCACAGCACAAAGGCGTGTTGGCATTTCGGCTCTATCGTAACGCGCTCTCCTCTGCCGAGACCAAACCCGTGAACCTTTGAAGACCACAGCCATCGAACCACCGGGGCGGGTTACAGTGCGGCGTACCTGCAGGAAGGCTGCGTGGTCCGTCTCCTTGAGCGCCTCGATGCAGAACTGCAGCAGCGCCGTGGTCCGCTGCAGCGTGACGGTGCAGTTGGACAGCTGCCCCTTGAGCGCCTTGAGCTTGGCCTCGCGCTCTCGGCGTGCGAACGCCAGCAGCTCGCGCCGGCGGGCCTCCAGGGCCTCGGCCAGGGCGTCGCACTGCGCCGATATCTGCGCCTCGAACGCCGAGCAGTTCTCCTGCCAAAGAAAGGGTGCCGGATGGCTCAGTTACGCAGCTCGAGGTGTGCACTGCGCGCTCATAACAGCGTCAGAACAGACCGCCAGAGACGTTTTGAAGCGAAAAGCTTCACTAGGCTCGTCACAACACCGGGCTTCGCGTGAGCCACACTACAGATTTGCCACAGCTGCGCATGCGCGAAACCGAGTGACGTCACGCGGAGCGCAGGTGGTAGCTGCTGCCGCAGCCGTCGTAGCCACCGCGCGCTGCCTCCGTCGTCTGACCTTTCGCCATGGAAGGAGAAGAAGACCCAGACGTGGTGGCATGGGAGTTCGCTCAAAAGCAGCGAAGGTATGAAAAATGCAAGGCCAGACAAGCGGCTGAAGCGCCAGAATCACGGGAGGGACGCCAAGCCTCAGCTCAACTTTTTTTTGTAACCTTAAACTTCATTTTCATTCACAGCCTGGTCGTGGCGTCAATCGAGGCGAAAGTAGCAAGAGGTGCCGAAGCCACCCTATACCGCTAGCCACCCTATACCACCAGCTACTGCATACCGCTGGCCACCGTATACGGCTAGCCTCCCTATACCATTAGCCACCCTACCACAGCATAGCCCTGCCGGGGACGCTCCCCACTAACCTAGCACGCTTCCTTCCTCGAGACGGACAGAGAATGGGTTGTGAGGGTCTGCGCGTCCGTATACCTACGCAGGCTGTAGCCTGCAGCGGTATAGGCAATGACAGACTGCCGGCCGGGTTCAAAGACGCCCGAGCCTATACTGCTTTTCCCAGCACTCCCGTGACGAGCAGGTTTTCATGGCGGTTTGTTATACACATTATATACTGTTGGGCCCATGATTAAGATATGACAGCAGGTCCAGGTAGTGCTGAGACACGTTTATATCGTATTGATTCCGAAAACCAACAAAGAATTCAAAACTGAAACGAGCTCAACGCAGTATATATGCACAAGCCATAACGTTGGCTCAATTACGCCGGAAGACTAGGAAAGCTAACGGTTTTTCCTGACTGCAGCAATTGCAAGTGCGGCGCGCTTGACCGTGAAGGGCGCGAAGCAATGGCAGTGAGGTAATTTCCGAGAGGCGAAGGGATATCGGAATGCCGCCATCATGCAGCGGCTGGGGAACCCTCGCCCCGAGATCACAGTCAAGTATACCACGCGTCTCTGCGCACTGAATTGCGGGCTGCATACCGCGCGTATACCCTGCATGCAGGAATGGACGGTAGCAGAATGCGCCCCGTGAAGAGCGTCAGATGAAAAAAAAAAGTGCGAGAAATAAGGAAATACTAAGAAGGAAATCCTCTTACGGGATGACAGCGTTGCACGCAGTGTGCGAAGCGATCGGGCTTCGCCGGAGTTACGCAACGGTTCTAATGAGCTCGCGCGCTCCCTGAAAGTACCGGTACTGAGCTGGGAGAGCGGCGCATTCGCACAGAAAGGCACCTCCATATATGAATAGAGGGCGGGTGCATTCCGGGTTCTGTACATGTAGAGAGAGTTCTGCGAGCATGCTGAGAGTTAGAAAAAAGCGCTGGAAGGTTAAACGTGCGCCGTCCTAAGTCCTTGCATACTCTTGCCTTTGTTTATTTTTTTTTTTACACTGAGAATTCTGCGCCTTGATACCAGCTAGCGCACCCGCCAACATTAGCAGCACGTAAGAGTAGGTTAGTGTCATCATCATCATCAGCCTGACTACGCCCACTGCAGGGCAAATGCCTCTCTCATGTCTCTCCAATTAAACCTGCCCTTTGCCAGCTGCATCCACCCTTTGCCTGCAAACTTCCTAATCTCTTCCGCCCACTCTAACCTTCTGCCGCGCCATGCTACGCCTGCCTTCTCTTGGCATCCACTCCGTTACCCTTAAGGACCAGCGGTTATCTTGCCTTCGCATTACATGCCATACCCAAGCCCATTTCTTACTCTTGATTTCGACCAGGATGTCATTAACCCACGTTTGTTCCCTCACCCACTCTGCCCGCTTACGGTCTCAACGTTACACCTGTCATTGATTAAACTGAGAACTATGCCGAGCTGCGGAAAGGAAAACAAGGACAACGTTTCAGAAAGGATGAGAGAAAGGTAGGCTAGGGAAGAAAGGCGGGTACTAAATGATACCGACAGACAGGTTAGGAAGTGCGCAGGCGTAGGCAGGGCGGGCGCAGGACAGGCCAGTGATCTCTGTCCTGCAGAGGACTTAGTTGGGCCGACGACGGCGACGGTGATGATCGCGAATGAGGCGCCACCGTGCTGGGCACCTAGAACACGCAAAACTTTCTTAACGGCAGCAGCATCGAAATACAGAAGAGACAGCCGGCCCGGAAACGTAGCTTGCCGACAAGAAGTGAACAGCGGAAACTCGCGAAGACTTTAGTTGTCTTAGTTCAGAAAATGGTCAATACCTAATGCTTGCACACGGATTTCGCAGAGCTACAGTCGGATACAGCTCAAGAACGCAGCGGATTTTACCCTGTCAGAGGACACCTTCCATCCAATGACGTTATGGGTGATTATCATGACCCTGCTACCGTGACAATGAAGGAAGCGGCGCCACAATGGAGAGAGAGGTCTGTCCACAATCCCGGAGGGAAGGGATTATCCCATTTCACCTTAGCACTCCCTGAAAAAAAGTAATTTAATAAAAGGAAATGTGCAGGGGTCGGACATCGGTAAGATGACCCTTGCTTTGCTATTCCACATTGGGGAAGGGGGAAAGGTAGAGTAAAAGGAGAGATAGTGCGAATATAGGGTGATGACGTCATAATACAATGAACTGCTTGGAGTGGTCTCGGTTAGAGGAGACTACGCACAAAAGGAGTGGAATTCATGTCGCGAGGGGAGAGAACCACTCCGTGCCCTGTCACACTAGCAGGGTCATAAGAATCGGCCGACACCACTGGAAAGGGGGGGGGGGGGGGGTACTTAGACGAGGTTCTAAAAGCCGCTGCGTTACTAAGTTGCATCCGACTATGGCAACAGCTAGGCACGCGAAACTGGGCAGGAAGAAAAAAACTGAGAACGCGACTAAGCGAACTTCAACGCAATACGGTCGATTCAAATTCAATGCGGCCGACGTCGCTCGCGTGGAACGCTCACTATGTGCGCTTGTGGAGGGAGGTACAGAGTAGGTAGCGGACCGGTTGTATTTCTTGTTCCCTCATTGTTCACAGTTGCTGAGAGTCGCCTCCTCCCGGCGCGCAACGAGAGAAGAGAGACTCGCAGCAACTTTCGCTGCGGGACAGAAGCACTACAGAGAAGTGTCGCCCCGCACTCGCTGCATGCATCGACCGCTGTGCCGAGCGCCTGCTGAGCTCGGGCCGCGCACATTAGATGTGCCAGTCTCCTAATGAGCGCCGGGGGAGGGGGAAAGAGAAGGGCAGGGGAGAGAAGGATATTAGTAGCGGAGGTTGGCTGAAGACGGAGGCGCGCGTTCACTAGGGGGGAGGGGAGGGGGAGGGATCGTTCGCTTGTCCATCTCGTCGTCGTCGCGCCCTCGCACGTCGCGTGGTGCGATTGTTATTAACACCGCGGGGGGGCGTGGACGGTGGGTGGCAGCGGGTCATTAAAGCACGCGGAAGCGCAAGCCAGCCAAGGAACGCGTCTCTGGCCGGAGAGCTCGGGGACGTGGGGGGGAACCGCTGCCGCTACGGGGAAAGAAGAGAAAAAAGAAATGGGGAGAAGCGCGGGGGAGAAGGGAGGAAGCGCAGCGCGTTGTCGCCGCTGACGACACCCCCGAGGGCGGAGGGAGAGAGAGGGAAACAGGGGAAAGGGACAGGGAAGCGGCGCTGGACGCAGTAAACGACGCGAATGAATACAGACGGCCAGACGAACGAATACGGAACGAGACGGAGGAGATGGTCACCGAGGGGGAATGATGGGCGCTTTATTTAGCGCTGTCGGGAGGGGCGCAAGAGGACGCTAGCGGAAAGAGCAAATAGGCCGACAGGAACAAATGCGGCAGGCGCTTACGGCGAGGCGAGAAGAGCGGGCGACGAAGAGAAGGGGACGCGTCAGCACGACGCAGGCACGAGAAAGCGCCCACGTGAAGGAGGAGCAACTTTGTTGGGTACTTGGCCTTATGAAAGACGTTACGTGAAGGAACTGTCCAGTTAGGGAAGCTTTTGTACGTATAACTGCAATTTTTTAAATTAATATCATTCGCAGCCCTAATTAGCTACCCGTGTATCGTAAATGCTGCTGCTGCGCTTTTTCAATGTATTTTTTTTTTCACGTTCGCTCTAACAGCAGGTCCCGGTGCAGCCAAGAGCTATGGGACCTCCTCCTGTATTTTCACTTATGTCCCAACTTTCGACGTACTAATAAACAGTTGATTTGATTTGAAACCCTGGCCTTTTAATATTCGGAGAAAGCGATCAGAGGGAAGTAGAAGATACCAAAGAGTCCGGCCCGAGAAAAAAAATAAAACGTGCACGAAAAATCACACGGGAAACCTGATTACCCTGTGTGTTGGCAATGCGATAAAGGTTGGCGCTGTTGATGCCTTTACCTAAAGTGACGTCACCTCCTGTCTGGTGACGTCACTTTACTCCAGACAATGGGCGAATTTTATGAACGACGACACTTTTTCGTTTCTTTCCGACGAAACCTTTAGTGCTATCAAAAGCGAAACAGAAACCTTTTGTGGACCGAGTCACGGGGGCGAGGACAACTGGGTAAGAAGTCAGCAGGACGACTGTAAACGGTCCAAAGACGGGGCATGCAGACGACAAACCGGTTGAAAACTAAACATTTTGACAGATTTGCCTGTCCGGTTGGGTTTGAAGACTTATAATAAACTCTAGACATATCCAAACAAAAACATTTAATTTCAAACCCAACCCCCCTCCCCCACGCCTTTCGCATCACAGCTTTCGTTCTTTTGACCTCCTGCTCCCCTCCATGCCTACTTAAAGACGCTACCTACTGCCCCCAGTCACCCCTGAAGATGGAGCCGAGCCGGATCCGAAACGTTAAGGGGTTTAATAATAATAATAATAATAATAATAATAATAATAATAATAATAATAATAATAATAATAATAATAATTGGTTTTTGTGGACAGGAAATGGCGCAGTATCTGTCTCGTATATCGTTGGACACCTGAACCGCGCCGGAAGGGAAGGAATAAAGGAAGGGAGCGAAAGAAGAAAGGAAGAATGAGGTGCCGTAGTGGAGGGCTCCGGAATAATTTCGACCACCTGGGGATCTTTAACGTGCACAGACATCGCACAGCACACGGGCGCCTTAGCGTTTTGCCTCCATAAAAACGCAGCCGCCGCGGTCGGGTTCGAACCCGGGTACTCCGGATCAGCAGCCGAGCGCCCTAAAGGTTTCAAATTAGAGTTTTTGGTTGGACATGTCTAGAGTTTATTGCAAGACAAATCGGTTGTCCTGTTCGTTGTTCGGATACCAGTCGCCGCATCTGTGTCGTATGTCTGCGTGTAAGCCTGCTGGGCCCATGGCACCGCGCCCCAGGCGCGATGCCCCCGGGAGCACCGCTTTTCAAAAATTCATCGCGTTTCCGCCGTGAGCCCGCACCCGGGCTGCTGCTCCCGACCGTCGAATGCTCCGGAGGAGGAGGAGCGCGAGAGGAGGGTACGAAACAGAGGCAGGCCACTGACCCCACACCAAATGAACGCCGCCGTCTCGCTGTGGCACCCTTATTTGTCAGCAGCTGCGCGGCCCCTCCTCCTACAGTTTGTTACCGAGACACTAGAACTTCCTCAGCGAGTCGAAGCCCAATTAGCCCGGACTCTTAAATTACATAAGGGATAAACTGAAACAGTCCGGTCTCCACATCACTGAAGGCGCTGTAGCGTCCAGCTCATGTTCATCTCTACGCGAGCTGCCAATACGGTTGGCCGTCAAAGCGCGCAGAATGCGTTATCAGATTTTAAAAACCTAATTATCTTCACTCGAAACGCTTTCAAGAGCAAACAGCCGTTAAACAGTTTGAGCTTCAGGCAGAAGGTTCTTAATCCAATGCACGTTGCTAGGCCATGTAGCTCTCATGCAAAAAACTTGTTCACAAAGTTTATAGACAGTCTACACTTTGTAGTTTAACTTTTAGTCAGAACATGCACAAACTATTCACGGCCTATACGCTGTAAATAAAACTACGCAGCTACGGTGATGTCACCGAAACTTGAGGCCAGCGAAAAAATCAAGCGACCTTGCAGCCCCCAGTCAAAATAATAATAATAATAATAATAATTGGTTTTGGGGGGAAAGGAAATGGCGCAGTATCTGTCTCATATATCGTTGGACACCTGAACCGTGCCGTAAAGGAAGGGATAAAGGAGGGAGTTAAAGAGGAAAGGAAGAAAGAGGTGCCGTAGTGGAGGACTCCAGAATAATTTCGACCACCTGGGGATCTTTAACGTGCACTGACATCGCACACACACGGGCGCCTTAGCGTTTTGCCTCCGTAAAAACGCAGCCGCCGCGGTCGGGCTCGAACCCGGGAATGCAGATTGGAAATGGTTCCATTCGTTTTTTCGGACGTTCCCGTGACTGATTGCTGACAGGCCGGAGCTTCTTGCGAGGCGAATCGGCAGAATCGGGAATTGCGAGGGCTGTTTGGAAACTCGGGAGCGTCAGTCACGGCTCCAGTGACAACCATGAGGCCCAGCTGCCCGCACAGAAACGCACTATCCGCGAAGTTTAGCAACGGCTCTTAAACCAAGCCCGAAGCACTTAGTGCAGAGGCCGCTAGAGCCGGAATGCACCGGTCGGGACACAGTCGGCGACGAATGGAGAAAAAGAGAAATGTCAAACAATACCCATATTCTCCTTCCGTGGAGAAACAGTGTTCCCTAGTGCCACCAAATGACAGTCCATTCATAACGCCTCGTCAGCTGAACACAGCACGCACGACCCTGTTGCCCGCAGCGCCACGTAAGGCCCGAGCCATGTTTCGCTACCGTCGCATTCCTTACCACTATCAGCGAGCGTTCGGCGCTGCGCTGGCGCCAACGTCTGATCAAGTACTACGCCGACCATGCTATATACAGCCACGGCGACTTCTCACCTACCAGCGACAAAAAAAAAAAAAACAGCCCCTGCATACAGCATACACTACACACACCTCACACCCTCCCCTCGGTTGCATGCACATTTTTCTTATACATTTTCCCTCGTGCCGAGGCAGGGAAAGAAATGCCTCGGACAGCGTCGAAGCGCACACTGGCGCGGTCCGCGCGCGCTCGTGGAATGCGGCGGCGACAAGCGAGGGGACTACGTCGAGCAGAGGGAGGTGGGCGCCCAGCTAGAAGGGGACACGTCGGAATGTGCCGTCGTGCAAAGTCGGCGCGGCTCCCTGGACGGCGGAAAAGGATCTCCCGGCATTCGCTCCATTTGCTCGGCGCTCCGCCCTCTCTCTCTCGTCACAGCTGCGAGGGGGGCACGAGCTAGGCAGCAGAGCCAGGTCACCGCGCCGGCAGAGAGAGAGGGAGAGAAAACACTACAGAAAAAACAAAAGGCTAGACGGTACACACACGCGGGCGAAGTGGAACTGCCACACGAACGGATCCCACGCCAAGGGGACATACGCTGTCTCACAATTTGCAGGCACCCAGGCGGAAACGAAGGGCAGTACAAGCAAATATCCTACAATGCCAGCGCCTCTATCATTCACTGGGACTCGTCAGTCACTGTACATGATTTTTTTGCTTACTTCTGTATCATGTCGTTGAGCGATGAGGATTCTTGCTGGTTATGTTAATTTCTACATTCTCCTTATGTAAACGTTTTTGTTCAGTACAGAATCTCGATCGCGAATTCCAACCCTCTTGATACGAACGCCCGGTTTACTCGAAGTGACACTTTCGGGCCCGTCAGCATCGAGTGCATTAAGAAGGCTCCCCTCAATCCGAACTCAACCCTAACTCGAGCAAATCACTGCACCCATTTGAGTTCGAACTACAGAGTCCACCTACTATATTTATTTGACAGATGCCTTGCTCATTGCTTCTACAATGATGTTGAGTGCACGGGGGTCTGCAGGTCTTCGAAGCTGTCGCTAGCGAGTCTTGGTACTGCTGGCTGCGCTCAATAGTCGTGCGTATTCTATGCGACCAAATCAAAGAAGTTATATGCAAGTAAACCAGGGGCCGATGCTTAAAGCTGTCCTGGCCGCACTCACTCAACAGGCCGCTATATATGTCATCGAAGACGCGTTCCCGCTCGTCCACTTCGAACACTTTCCCGAAAGGGCGGGACAATATAAATGCAGCGACTTCCTCCTTTCCGAAGCGTGGGGATTCTTCTACTGAGCCATTCTTCAGCCGCTTGTCAGTTTCGTCTAAGAAGAACCGGCGAATGGCACTGCTTGCCAGCCATCAGTGCTGACGTCACATGACGTAGGCTACCGACAGTGCATGGAGAATAATCATAAGCACAAAGTTAATGATAAGAAATGTAGGTCATGAGAGTCGAAGTCGGTCTACGTCAATTGGTTTTCAAAGATGAGTACTCGAATCTAGTCCAATACTCATTTCCACACGAGGTGTTAAAAAAGGAAAAAAAAAAGGCATAAAGAAAGACATAGGAGATCCCTAGACAGCTTTGACACCCAGACGGAACTGAGCTATCCCACACACGTACACACACAAAATAATAATAATGCACCAGGGAGAGGTGGTGGTGTAGAAAAGGAAGTCCACTGCCCCAATACCTTCGAAGCCGCCTTTTGGACGCTCGCGAGCGACGTCATTCGCGATCCTCGAAGCAGCCACGCCGAAAAGCGAAGCGTTTCTATACTTCCGGGAGACGCGACAGCGATTCCGGAAGCACTTGGCAGACTCGAATTCCCTTCGTTTACCTCGAAGGAGGGAAAAAGGAAAATAGAAAAACTTTCTCTTCCTTTCCTTTTTTTCCCTTTTCTTTCTGAGCCAGCGCTCCGACCCCATACACGGAATGCTGGTACAGCAAACTAGGGAAAATGATGAGAGAGAGAGAGAGAGAGAGAGAGAGAAAGAGAGAGAGAGAGAGAGATCTTCGTGGGGGACAATATTTTGCGGGAGTCGCTCGAGGAAATGAAGGCGCTGCCGTCCGGCGACCCGTCGGTGGTACCGACGGTCTTCGCGCGGTCCGCGGCCGGGCGTATATTCGTCGACCACTTTCTTTTTTTCTTCTTCGTTTCATTTTCTCTTCCCTCGGATGTGGCGGGAAGCGCGGCGGCGGAAGTCGGTGTTTCGGCAGCCGATCAAGAAGACTCGGCCGTTTCTCCCGGGGACCCTCGGGTCATTTGCATCGACGACGCCCGAGCGTGGCCCCGCGCAATCGAAAACGGCTAGTCTCGGCGGGATCTCGCGCTTTCGAAATGTCCTCTCCGCTTTCATACGCTCCGGCCGCGTTTACGAAAGCCGCCGCGAATAGAGAATCATCCAGCTTACACGAGCGCCCGCAGCAGCTCTCACTGCAGCGAGAAATGAGGAACGGGGGGCGCGACGTGTGGACGACTCGCGGGTATATACGGTCCCCTCTCCGTATAGAGCTGACGATGGCGGAACGCGCAGTGCAAGCGATAAGAACGGAGACACTTCATTAACATGCAGTTAACGATTGCTCTCAGAAAGTGCGCGAGAAGTGAGGAGAGCGTTTTCCGCCTTTTCCACGTACGAGGGGCGTTCAATACGCTTTGGCTTCTGGGCTGTTGTTACGTGTTTAATAAGTGACGGAACTTAAAGATAATGTAGTCGAAAGCAGCGTTAATTTCTACGACGGCGACACGCAGGGACAACTGCGGAGATGGTGCAAGTGCCCAACTGCTGGTGTGGGTAGCCGTATCTGAAATTGACGCCCACCTCGGAAAGAGGTCACTACGAGCATTCATCTTGAATGTCGCCGCGTATAAATTTCAGCGCCCATATCCATTATCACGTATGAACTAAGCGTTCCCTTTGGTATACTGATCGCGCCTTTACGCACGTTTGAAGACGGGGAAAGAATGGAGGAGGTAACCTTACTTGTAAGCGCATTAATCAGAGAAAGCTGTTATAGTTTCGGTTTAACCATATAGCCTGCACTTGGCCTTCGAATGTACATCGTCAGCTGTAAGAGATGGGCGATAGCCGTGCCAGTGCGAATCAGCGAAATCTGATCTGGCCAGCCGTCCCCTCTTACCTTCTCTCTCTCCCCCTCCTCCTCACTAAACGTGCAGAGGTACTGCCCTCTTTCCACTTTCCACCCGCCAACTGTGGCAGGTGGCGGCGATTAAATTGAATTTAACTGAATTAGTTTAGGTTAAGTTGCCATATTAAATTCATTCGCTGAGTAATTAAGGCCTTACGGCTCACGCTATCATTCCACGGTATAATGCGGGGGTATACCGCTAAACCAATGCTATGACAGCTTTCACTGCATAGAGAGAGAGAGAGAGAAAAGACTCCGAGCCTTCCCTGCGGCGAAGTGCCTCGTACCTCGCACTCAGCTCATCCCCATCATCATGAGCCTGACTACGCCAAGTCCAGGACAAAGACCTCTCCTAAATTTCTCCAATCAACCTCGCCCCGTGCCAGCTACGGCCACCCTATCCTCGCAGTCTTAATTTCATCCGCCCCCGCTACTCTGCTCACTCAAACACGAAGTACGCCTATACTGGTGTAAAAATGGAGTAAGCTCTGTACACTAGCGCACCCGCTTTTATAAAATGGAGTGCGCTAGAGTACAGCCTACTCCATTTTTACTCCCTTTCGCTTTATAGCGCACCACCAATGCGAAGCTGCAGCAAGAGATAAAACATATGCAGACACTAACACACCTTACACCACGTCTGCGGATGAGAATCATTTAAAGATGTTAATCTGGGCAGTTCGCAGATATGCATAATCTCGCAGCTTCCCAGAATGGGGGGAGGGGGAGGGGAAGGCAGACGTCGAAACACGCGAGACGACCACAATGACGGCTCGCGAAGAAATCACAAAAGCAGAGAGAAACCCGACCCCTGGCGACAGCGGATACCGCGGGCCAGGAAAGCGCGCGAGCAGCCCTCCGTCCGCCACGTACCGTGGCGGGATTGCTCTCGATTCCCGAGCATCCGCGTGGGCCCGATGCAATATCCGGTGGCACACGTGGCGCGCATACATAGCGGCAGCAGCGAGTGAGCATTGTTTGCGGCTGCTGAGTCACGGCGCAGTCCCTCTCCTCACCACCCCAGACGGGCATCCGGCCGGTCCGACGAGAACCGTGCCAGGTTGCTGACCTCCCCCCTCCACCACTGCACCCTTTCTTCTCCGACCGGATGGCCCCTCGCTCCGAAAGAGGGCAGCACATCGCATCACGAAGCAAGCAGGCCTCCGTGATTGCCGCGGTCACACCTCCCCCCTGTCACACAATTGAATGGTTCGCTGCGACGTCTATGAAGACGGCTGGAGCGCAGCACGCGGGTATCGCGGCGAAGGCGAATAAGCAAGGCGACGCTCCAGTTCTTTCTCGACAGGCTGACACCTGAGATGGCAGCTAACCCAGCAGCGAGAATCTAGAGCGGCGGTTTCAATCAACGCACGGCGTAAGCACTGACCGCGATGATAGGGACACAGCAGACACATTTCACGACGTCTGGGCTGACACGTAGACCGCGGCCCCGTTCAGAGCTGTATGTGGCCAATAACAGTTTTAATAAAACAGTTTTAGTATAACAGTTTTAATAAAAGCAACACTCTTGCAGTCCCAGAAAGGTTATGCACAATGAAAACATCATCATCATCAACAACAGCCTAACTGTGTTCACTGCAGGACAAATGTCCCTCTCAATGATCTCCAATTAACCGCGTCCTGTGTCAGTCACCGTATACCCGCAAACTTCCTAGTCTCATCGGCCCATCTGACTTTCTGCCGTCCCCTGGTACGCTTGCCTTCTCCTGGAATCGACTCCGTTCCCCTAATCAAGGGGCCATCGGCTATCTTTCCTTCGCATTACAGGCCCTGTCCACGCCCATTCCTTCATCTTGATTTTCGTCTTTAGGACGATCAATTAACTTGCGTTTGTTCCCTGAACAACTCGGCTCTCTTCCGGATTCTTAACGTTACACCTACCACTGAAACACCTGTAGTGAAAATATAAGATGAGCGAAAAGATGGCTCGGACAGCAGCGTTCGCTAGGAAGCTTCCCGTTCGCAACAGATGTAACCGAGGCGAGAAACTTCGATGCACCAATGTCTGTAATAGTATAGGTTACGAGAGCAGTCTTCATGAGCCCGTCGTCCAAGGGCGGCTACCGCCAGGAGGCAGCCCCCCCCCCCCCCCCCTTTCCCCCCACGACAGGTGGAGCACAACCTACAATTCCAAAGCTTAATTCGCGTCTACTTATGCACATGCTGCGTGCGTTTAAAGAAAAAAGATCGAAATTCAGGTTAATTCCTATTTCAGACGAATTAGTGTGCACTCCATGTGAAGAAGTGGCCGAGTTCTTGCTAGCCCACCTTACACCTTCCGACATCGCTAAGCTCACAATTCTATCGAAGGAGTCCGCGCGATGTTGAACACACATAACGCGCACCAGTCAGATGACAAGCGGGCACTAGTATTTCTTGCCAAGAGTCATAGAATGTGTGTTGGTTAATTACAGTTTGTAAGACGCGATTAATTAAATTTGCATGCCCGCGGTCTGCTTGGGGATATGAAGGCGTGTGCGGAAGGCCGAAATACGTTAACTGTGATTTGAGGAGTCCAGTTTCTTTTACTTAGTTTCCGTATGACTGAGTGCGCCGGCGGGCGTCAGAAAGCATCAGCGTCATAGAGAACGAGTTCGGGGTAAAGCACGCTTCTGCACGCGCGGCGAAGTGGCGCTCGAAAGTTAAACAGCGCTTTGTTTAGTTAACAGCTAAAATCAAGTTACTTTGGATAGCGTTTAGTCCTTCTCGCTGAAAACTGCTCATCTCGTACGATGCTGCAACAATCAAACATGTCTTCATCTTCAGCGAGACGCGGGCTCGGCGTAACCGGCCGCTCTCGCAGGGTTCCTGGTTCGATCCCAATTGCCTGTCGAGTTAGGAGTGCTTTCTTTCGCGCCATCGAATAGTTTCTGTGGCGTGCAGACATGAGATAGGTTTTTGCGGGAGCCTAGCAGAGTACGCATTCGTGTTAAAGACATCACTGCGAGCAACGCTAACGAGTCACACTATATGCAAAGAAAGCGAAACCACGGAAAACAAATGCAGGAAAAAAGAAGTGAATTTAACTGCAGCAAAAATAGAAGCACGATGCATGGACGAAGCGGGAGCGGCGATCCAGTGGACGCAATAACCAAGCTTCAAACGGCTACTTACGGCGCGCCTCACAACAATGCTTCGACGCTCACGGTGAAGCCAGCTTGCCGGCTTTTTAAAGAAACGCAATCGTTTCACGTATCCTCTCTTTCCTGTTTCACTCTCACCTTCCTCCCTTCCCTCATGGCTCGGTTGAGGTGTCCGCCGAGAAGCGAGACATTTACTGCGCCATTTGCCTTCTCCAAAAACCACTAACTAGTTAATTAGGTTCATCACACAGCGCTGCAGTCAACCTCGTGCTTTCATTTCTGCACAGGCCTAAACATACAGCGGTACGCATCCGCAAAAGCGGCGACAGCAGTGACGAAAACGTAGAGTATATGCAGTGACGCGTTGTACAGAGGGCCTCCAGCTAGGCAGAAAAAAAAAGCGCAGTGGTGGTGGTCACCAGAAGCTCTGCAGTTCATCACCGTCAAGCGGCCGTCACCGACGCTTGATGACGCGGCGGGACGCTTCCCACATACATCAGGTTTTTCAGCTTCGCAAGTGAAGTGGTACTTTCTGACTAAAAAGAGTTCACGTAATTTGACACAGCCTTCAGCATCGGCTATCAAGGGGGCCATGTATGCGAAAGGGCGCGTGAACGATGACAATGAGCCACGTGACCCTGCTACGCGATGACGTCATTAAATGCGAACGCCAACCGCGAAATTTAGCTGGTCGGAGGAGGGGGGGGGGGGGAACATATCTAACGCTGCAGGGAAAAGGTGCAACTCAACTGGAATATAACTAATTCTAGTCGGTCCCTAATACTGATACGCAGTGATCCGTTTTCCTCTTTTCCAGAATCCGGTGTGCTCAGCAGCTTCAGCGCGGAGACAGAAAAAAGAAAAGACAGCGCTCCCGTATAATACTGAGTGGGCAGCGCTCCTAACACGGTCATGGCTACGGAACGAGACCAACGCGCGTAGGAAGGACGCGGCGTTCCCGGGGGAACGCCCCGAGAGCACGCTGTAATACGCACTGCGGCGCGCCGGGAGCGTCTGCGTCCTGTTCGTCTTCCTCGCGTCTTACGCACGTACAACAACGACACGCAGGGCGTCTCGGCGACTGGACGTGTTGTTCTCTTCGCGGAGACCCCGGCGCGCTTTCACGGCTCGTTTGGCGCGACGCGAGGCGGCGGCAATTTGGGCGGGAGCGCCTCCCGCCGCGGAAAGCCCAATTAGAGAGAGGTGCGCGCTCTCGAGAATCGAGGATAGCAGCGCGCTGCTGGTTTTTTTTTCGTGTTTTTTTTTGCTTCGCTTAGTCACCCCGACCGGACGAGACGAGGCCTGCGCACAGACTACTGGCAGCGAGCGCAAGCTCGGCAGCACAGCCGTGCGATCGGGCTGGGGGGGAAAGGGGGGGAGACGGTCTGCGTCTGGGTTTGCCCGCGCACAACATTTAGCGCGCAGCGGGGGCGCCCTGTTCTTAAGGAAACGTAGCAGACGACCGGGTCTCAAAAGGTCAAGAAACGTCACGGTACAACATCGAGCGTATAGCCTCGCAATCGCTCACTGTCAATTAACTCCTTCTTTAACGGCGTCTCCACGTGGGCAACGCAGTAGCGTGCATACGGTTTACAGTGGGAATGTAATGAGCCGCGAACGGCAGGAGATTATATTTGGAAACTTTTGAGACGAGGTGGGTGGCACCTTTAGGGCACGACGTGAGAGGTGAAGAAAATTGTTTTCGACAAGGACGCTTTTACGTTTCGCTGAGCCACGTTGGTCGTCCGTCTTCGTTTGCATATTTTGCAAGCGGGGGTGCGTTAGCAGAGCCAAGCTCTGCGGATTTCTTTACATAACTGTTTCTTAAGCAGGGCAGAAAAAGTGCGCTGAGACCCTGAGAGTAGAGCTCAGTGACGATGTTTGCATATGGTTTGGATTGGTTTATGGGGGTTTAACGTCCCAAAGCGACTCAGGCTATGAGGGACGCCGTAGTGAAGGGCTCCGGAAATTTCGACCCACCTGGGGTTCTTTAACGTGCACTGACATCGCACGTTCAGCACACGGGCCTCTAGAATTTCGCCTTCATCGAAATTCGACCCGCCGCGGCCGGGATCGAACCCGCGTCTTTCGGGCCAGCAGCTGAGCGCCATAACCACCCAGCCACCGCGGCGGCTGTTTGCATATAAGGACACGATATAAATCGCCAAGGTTAATCATCTGGGAGGAAGGTTTTTTTTTTTCTGCACAGCCTTTGCGTGTTCCTTTAAAAAATCTGAAAATGTTCGTCCCGCTAGCGATTATAAGCAAAATGTGTCATTGGTCATAACATGGGAAGTGACATCCCCAGAACGGAAGTGATATCGTCCTTCGGGTAAAGACATCAAGACCTGCATAGGCTACTATGACGTGCACATATCCCTTACAAAAATGAGCTCTCAGTTTCTGTTTATAAGCTGTTGAGTATTTGTTGATTCAACGGTTTTTCGACGTTAATTGAACAGACCTCATGAAATTTTCGTCCAGTATATTTCACAACGAAGCATTTGCTGATTACATGCTGCTGAGATGGCAGTTCTGAAAACAATTATGCCGCTAAACCTAACTTAAGTAGACCTGATCTAGATGCGCCTGATGTACCTCAGTCTTACCACAGTACTTTATGTTCAGTCAGAACGCAGCAGCTCCTGTAAAGACTCTGGTAAGCCGCTCAAACTCTCCATTTTACAGGAGAGAAAAGTGCCGATGTTACAATGCACTCTCATGCGTACTTTTTACGGAGGTTCGTATATGGGCTCGTGCAAAAGCGGCGCTTACCATTGGCTTTACTTCTGCAGTTCCCGAAGACTCAAAAAACCTTAATGTTTTATCAACAGAAAAACAAAGTCAATACAACATAATTTCTCAACATTGACCAATTTTTTCAACAAAACTATTTGCAGCGGATAGCTCTGCTTTACGCGAGCGCGTGAACGGGACGGCATAAGCGGTCATCTGCGACCACTGTAAAGGTATACACTTACATGCACTCGTTCAGACATGCCCTGAACTCGGTGGCGGTCTTGGCCTTCTCGGACAGAGCCTGCAGGTTCTGCGATAGCTCCGTCTGCGAAAGGAAAAAAAAAACAGAAGAGAGGACCGCTGTGAGCAGACGACAGTGCGCAGTCGCGCTTCTCGCGCACACACCGACGCCACATCCAGCCGCAAAACCCAGCCAATTAAGCCCCGAATGACTCAGCTCACGGACCGTCGTCCCTCGAGGAAGAATAAATCTTTCACTTGTACGATTGGGGGCCGCGCAGCAAATTGTGACGCGCAGACTGGACGACGATCTATACGCAAAACGGCATACCTGCCATCGTCAACTGTCAGCGCACGCTCGCCGACATTTCACTGCGTTAAGGCTTGACTACGAAATCATTTTCGCAACCCACCCGTCGTGTAATGACACTCAAGGGACATTTAAGATACGAAAATGAAATGAAATAAGTTCATTATCCGTTTTTTTTTGTTTCGCAAGCACTGCACGGTGTGAAGTTCACCCCTTCGCCGGCCGAGGTTTACATGGTGAGGTCCAGGAGGGGTGCCGTTCATGCGACATACATGTGACTACCAGTTCAGGTGCATGGTGCACAGGACTAGAGACAACACATTATGAGCATTGAAGCAATCATTACTCAATAAGCACACGTGTGTGTGTGTGTGTGCGTGCGTGCGTGTGTGTGTCCGGTAAAAATGCGTCAGTCACTACGAGAAACAATGGGAAGGTACTCCATGTAAAAGCGAAAGATATAAGAAAGAAAACTTCATTGCTGCGCGCAAACTGTCTCTTCCGTTCCGTTCTAATAGCCCTACGAAATATTTCATAGATACGAAATTTATTAAAAATAAAGAAATAGGTAAGCAGCAGCATGCATCATAGTGTCACGGTGTGTCCGTCGGCAAAGACAAATACATAAATGTAAAATCCGGCGGCCGCAGCCATTCTGGCTCTGAGAGCGCTGACATCTAGCGGAAGTCATGAACAAACAGCAAGGAATCACCTTCTCTGTCTCCCTCTCCCTTTTATGATCTACCCTTTCCAACCCAGTCCTGCCCAGGCTAAAGCTGCACGCGACACCTGGCCGGTCACCTTCGCGCCTCGAATCGCTGCGGGTCGTCGAGAGAGAGAGAAACAAGGGGGTGGGGGAAGGGAAAGTGGTCTAGTCACTATGTATATACGGCTCCCAGCCAAAACCTCGTCGACAGCAGCTTGCAGGCACCC
The DNA here is from genome assembly GCF_052857255.1 of Amblyomma americanum. Classification (NCBI taxonomy): domain Eukaryota; kingdom Metazoa; phylum Arthropoda; class Arachnida; order Ixodida; family Ixodidae; genus Amblyomma; species Amblyomma americanum. Next base: position 165,702,195 of record NC_135501.1, on the reverse strand, counting down.
ACTGCCAGAGCCGCTGGACGCCCGAGCCCTCCACGCCACCACAAGCCGGAGAGTCAGGCCCGGAAACAATACATCCCGCGGGGCCGCCTGATTAATAAAAGCGCCAGGCGTCTAGGCAGGGGGGGGGGGGGGGGGGGGGGGGCGACTAAACAACTCCACCGCCTCCAGCTCCGGCCGGGGTCGCGGTTAGGGCAGTTGGCGTCAGCTGAGTGCACCGGGCACCGCTCGCGTTCGGCGGCGCGGTATATGGCACACATAGCGGAGGCGTCGAGATGGAGCGCACCCGGTGATTAATCGTTAGCCGGAGGCGCGCGGGTTCGGCTTTTTCGCACCACGGGCGGGCGGAGTCAAGACGCCCGCTCGCCCGCGCGCCAGGGTCTCTGCGTGTGCGCCCGCCACAGCGACTATTACTCGCGCCTTTTAACTATAACGCGCGCGTTTTGTGTAGTTAGCGCATACTCGCGACGATTGCGTGTTGCACTACATACGCTCACCCGCACGCGCTGCAGCACTTCAGCGAGAGGCTGTTCCGCGGGTGCGCGGTGCAACGACCTCGCCGAGGCTATTTATTACTGGACTGACGACCTTTGGGCACGCTCGACCCTGCATTAGTGAAGTCAATTAGAGAAGTTACAGTAAAGCTGTGGCGGCCATGCACGAGGTTGGCAATATAGTGACAGCGAGGAGACAGCAGAATGTGATTAGTGACAGAATAATCGAAACGAGCGCCGGCATACCTGTCTCAACGAGCCGGCGCTAAATATCAAAGCTGCGCTTGCCGGTGCTGGTCGATCGCCCAGGACACATGGGACAAAGCGGTTCATACAAAAAAATATAATGTTTGCCGCGCAGAAATGAAGCGATGTTCACGGAGAGCGCAAAACTCAACAAGCATACGGTTCCGTACCGGAAAAATGAATCAGTTCTGTAGGTAACCCTTTAACGTCATGCATGACAGGATAGTTAGAATTGTTGTGGACGGCAGGCTTCATACTCAGCAGCATGGGGACTTAACCACTGAGCCGCCGCGGCCATTATTAACGCGATAGCATCAGGAGCCCCACAGCGCCAATATGTGTGGTTGGCTATAAAATTCGCCCACTGGTTGGAGTGAAGTGACGCCTCCAAACTCGGGTGCATCCCCGTTGGCTGCAGGGGAGTGACGTCGCTAGACCGGCAGTGACATCACGGCCGGAAAAGGCACCAGCAGCTGTTATAATGCTGTCGCATTGCCAACACACATTGGAATCAGGTGTCCCTGTGATTTTAATTGTTAGTATTAGGTATTTGTGATGCTCTATAACGCGTCCCGGAGTTATCAAGAGGTGTGTGTGTGTGTTTGTGTGTGTGCATGGTCGCTCAGTAAGTGTTGCCATGGCAGTCCGCAGTCAATCACGAATTAACCGCTTGCCGTTCTCTTCTATATCTACCTTTGTTCTTCCCGCACCTATAGCTATGCATGAAAACGTCGGCATAAATAGTCACTGGCTCGTCAGTGCTGTGTCCACAGGCCTCTCTAACCTGCACTCTAATTCTTATCCACGACTGCGAAGCCGTCTGCGTGCGGTTTGGACAGCCGCGAATGGTGGCGCCGACTGTGCGTACACGACGCACTGCAAACAGACCGGGAGCGTCGACGATCACGCCAACCGCTCACAAACGACGACGTCGGCGACAGCGCAAAAAAGAATAAAAATAAACAAGGGTACTTTTCCGGCCAGGCAACGTGGCGTGGTCGGCCGCCATTTCTTCGTCCGAGTCTCCATTCTCCCGTTCCCGCGCGACGGCGGAAAAGCGAACTATAGAAAACGCGATGACCCTCGCGATGGACCCCGTTGACGCCTCTCTCTCTCTCTCTCTCTCACGCACACGCATGCACGACGTTTGTTCTCCCGAACAGAGAGAGCAGGTGCCCTCCGCGCACGCACAAAACAGCAGCAGCAGAAAGGGGCGGCACCACTCCCGTTGGGACGCGTTGGGAGACACGTGTGTAGTGGTGGAGAGGGGGGGGGGGGGGGGCAAGCCCGGGTTCCAGCAGAAGAAGGCCCGGTGTGTTGCGGCGACCACACCCACCGGAGAGGCGAGAGCCGCCACTCGGGCTCGTTAAGGAGCTTCATTAGCGGGCGGCCGCCCGGCTCGAAGAGGAGGCATCAACGTCGATGATGCCGCTGCTGCTGCTGCTGCCGCCGATGCCGACGCTGTACACATACTACACTATAGGCACGCCATATAGCGCACCAGAGAGGTGTCCGTGCTACACGCTATATATACCGTACGCCGTTTCTTCCCCCCCCACCCCCCCCCCCCCCCTGCTGTTTCTTTCTTTCTTTCTTTCTTTTCGCGTCGAACGCCCCTCATAACAAGGACGGCCCAGCTCACTCGGCGACGCCTGAGTCCCAGGGTTTACGCATTTGCGCTCATACACAGGTTCATATCCGCACTGCTTGCAATGGATCTGGTGACGTGCCCGAGCGAATACGCACCCGCTTGCCACTCCACGAGCTCCGAGCACGAGAAATCACGCTGAGCTCCCTATTAACCCTTGTCCAACGCCAAGACAAGCTAGTCCAGGATTCTTGGACATCTAACTTTAATTATCAGGCAACTGTGGAATATTTTAAGGTACTCTTCCGAAAATATTGAAGGTAATGGTTAATGCTACCGATCCCTAGCAAAAGATTTCTTTTAAAGTTTGTCCTTCGCTCGTATCGAGTAGTTAAGACACTCATATAAAAAAAATGAGGAATCTTTTTGAAGATATCAAAAACGTTAACAGAAAAAAAAATACAAGCCTGGCAAGGCGAGATCTGCGTATAGCGAAAATATTGATTGTTATAGTGGAATCTTACGACAGGCGGGAAAAAAAATTTCTTAATAAAGAACTTTCCGTTGAAAAATCCGCTTGTCCAGAATTTCTGGGTAAACGACCGACTCTGCGAGACCTGCACGGGCGACGGGATTAAACCGAAAGCGTGTGGGGGTGTTAGCGGAGGCATCACATCTAGCGCGTAATGAGTGGGGGTCGCTTCAGCCAGCCTAGTGCCTTATATATATATATATATATATATATATATATATATATATATATATATATATATATATATATATATATATATATATATATATATATATATATATATATAGAGAGAGAGAGAGAGAGAGAGAGAGAGAGAGAGAGAGAGAGAGAGGTAGCTTGTAGGTGCTCGGGAGCACAAGCTCAGTACGTGTTTTAGACACTTGTGCCATTATTATGGCAAAGAGCATAGGCTAGATGCCTGGTCAACAACTTGGCGATCATTAAAAGCCAGAGATGGTCCGGCTAGAACCGAGTCATATTTTCCCAAGTACAACGCCTTCAGCCCCTAGCGAAGTGTCAGGATGTGAAGTACCCAGCTGGCTTTGAAACGTGCACTCAAAATAATTATAGCCTATACTGTTACGTGGCGGCCAGCCGAAGAATGAGACGGGTTGACGGATGGAAATGAGATGATTTAACGGCCGCTGGCCTAGCGCGACCGCTCCGTCACACGCCACTGCCCGCTTCGTCTTCTTCGTCACAATATTCCATGACACGTGATGGAGCTGTTACAAAGCGGACGCCCGTCGACGCTTGACCATACGGTGTTCGAGAGTCGCGGCCAACTTCGACATAAACTCCATTCTTCCGAGGCAAGGCAGTAAACTTACTGTCCCGCCGACAAAGTAGAAATCTGCGGCATCCGAGTGTTTTTTACAGACAACCATGTTTCTGCGAAACATTCGCGCATCACCCAATCCAATTAGGTGTAATCCTAGTTTAAACGACGATGACTCAGCAAGGGCTGCAATGGCACCAACGAGGCCCCAGTGCAACTCCTTTCGGGAATTGCCGTTTGTTCTTTGATCCATGTAAGACTTGTCTTTGAAAAAAGACAAGCAAAACAAAGAAGGCAAACGTCAGCCCTTCGCTCACGCATGTGGTTGCCGACTGTTGCGCCATGTTTTCCAAGCAAGATCGACGAACATCAAGGCCGCCACATGAGCGCTCAGCGGGACAGGACACGCAGCCCTGCCCGTGACCCGAGCTCAGGTGCTGCGAGGAAGGTCAATGACCTCTGGCGGGCCCGCGCGCACACCAACCAGCAGCCGCGGCGACCACAACCTGTCCCCCTCTCCCCCTCAGCGCTGCCTTCCTGGCGTCCAGAGATGTGTCGCCGACTAGCCGGCCGACTATTCGTCAAGGCGACGCCGGCGCGCTCTACGAAGCACTCCCGCAACGGAGAGGGAACATAAAACGGGGGAAGAGAAAAAAAATGCCGAGTGGTGTCTGGCGTTTTCTTTTTTTTCTTTTGCCCACTTTTATTTCATTCTTTTAACATTCCGCGGACCACTCCGAAGCTTACGACCCGCCAGCAGTCGCGAGAGAGACCGTCGGGACCGTGGGATCAGCGGCAGCCTGGCCGCGCGGCGTGCCGTGATTAACTACCGCCGTCGGATGGACTGACTCTTCACAGTGCTAGCTCAGTGCGCGTCCACAGTTGCCGCCGCACCTACATGCAATTGGAGGATAGTTTTTTTTTTGTTCCCTTCGTTGAGCACCCTTCTGGTTGCAGAAAAAGAGCTACAATGGAGTGAATGGCTACCGGCCACCTGCGAACATAACTAGTGGTTACCTAACCAAAACAGAAGTGTGCACAGCGAGCGCCATATTCCCTACTACACAGGGAGAGAAAAGACAGGTGAGACGATAGGCGAGACAGGCGACGCTAATGGAAAGCTATAGATGAAAAAAAGAGTAATTACTCACCCACATCCACCCGAGCGGAGCCATACTGCTACAAAAGAAAGCTATACATCTCTCTCAGAAACTTCGCCGTTAAAAAAAAAAAATCGTCCTGGTTCGGGGTTCGTATCCGGGACCACCCCTTCCCCGGAGCAGGACGAATTTTTCTTTAACTACGAAGTTTCTGAGGAAGCTGTATAGCTTTCTTTTGTAGCCGCATGGCTGCGCTCGGGTGGATGTCAGTGAGTAATTACTCCCATATTACAAATCTACTCCACCTCGGGGGATTCCCCTAAACATTTGACCAGCTATAGATGAAGCTTCGAAGAGCAAGATTACAACTTCGTGCCCTCCGAAGGGCGGGAAAGACGACGCAAGACTCTTTGCCGTAATCCTGAAAACGAGGTACCAGGTTATAGGAGCGCCATGGCTGAATGGAGACCTCTTGGAGAGGCTTCGTCCTTGAGCGAACGCAATCTGGCTCATGCTGCTGCTGCGGATGATGATGATGATGATGATGGCGATGATGATGACGATGATGAGGACAAGGATGAACAGAGTCACTACTGTTAACACGCTCGTATACCCCATTTAACCATGACGGTGTACAAAGACCCTCTCCCAACATCTTTTCTTCATCGCAGCCCGGAAACGACGGCGCATCTCGACCACTCACACTCAGTGACTACACTTGGAGACACCAGCTCGAGATTTCCGAGAGGACTGGCCGCCAGGGGCCGCGCGCGAAGCGAGGAGCGGAATAATCCGAGCTCCCCAAAAGTGTCAGAGACGCGGGCCTTAAAAGTGAATCCGACGTTCCAAATCACCCCCGGAGCTCCCAGCGCTCGCCCTTCACATAAATTTCAGTTCAGCCACTCAACTCCCCATTCTCAGTAGCTCACCGCTTGATTTATACATATTTTTCTTCATCTCGCGCCGACGCGGACAATTACCCGTCCATATATGACACGCGAGACAATCAAGGCCCAGGAGGCGGACGAATGAAAGAAAGAAGGTAGAAAAGCGACCGAGAAAGACGTATACGGAAAACAATGAAGCGAAGAAAGGAACGAAAACGCTCCCCGGAGGCAATTGACACCGGCGAAAAATGCGGCGGCGTCATTAATATCTTTTTTTTCCCTCTAGCTATCCGGTGCAATTTTTCGCCATGCACGATCAGCGTAGAAAAAAAAAGGCAACAACAAGAAAACGGAGACAGGCCAGAGCTAGGGAGGGGGGGGGGGGGGGGGGTCAGAAACTAAGTTCGAGGCGGGAGGAAGGATATGACCCTTCTTAGCCCCCCCCCCCCCCCTCACTAACCCTCGACGCGTATGCCCCAGGAGGGCGCTCGCGACGGCAGTGCGGCTGCCGCGACTTTTAAGAAGCTCGGGTCCACAAATCACAAGCTGCCCCTTCAATTTCTCGCCCCCCGTGAGACGAGGGCGCCAAATAACGAGCTCGCCGCGAAGGAGAAGTGGCGCTGAAAAATGTCCCCCCAAGTTGCATTACTAATTGTCGCCACCGGCACGGCAGCCCTGAGTATATCGATCTGCGCAGGTCGGACCACGCCGGCTGATACGTGCATGCGACGCGGTGACACTGTCGTTGCAAGTCGCAATGTCCTTTCACGCATGCAAGTGGCGACAGTGCGAGTCGTGGGTGTCGCCATCTTGCGGAAGTCGTCGCATAGTTTGGTCGGCCCCTTCAAGACTCCTTGTAATGTTATGTTTCCATTCATCGGTTGCTTTCGGTTTAAACCTTGCTTCCCAAGTGCTTGATGGTACTGATAGACGTGATAGCGACTGCCTGCTTTGCATTCTCCTTAATGGCATTGTACAAACTATAGTCGAATACAACTCAAGAACGCAGCGGCAAATGAAGTCCGGGTTAATCCGGTTACACAACGGCTAATTTCTTTCTATCCGCCAGAACCTGCTATGTTACGCTATCAGGTGCAAGGGGATAACAGCGACGTTCTGACAACCGATCGACGCCACTGGCTGGAGGGCCTCTTTTGATGGGCATTTGCCGCTGTGTTCTTGAGTTCTATCTGACTAGAGTATGCGTTTAATCCTTACAACAAAGGTCTCTGATGTGCCTGGTGCGCACACGTTCATAAGAGCATCTGTAATAGCCTTTCCAAGTGCTTTACCAAGACGCGCGCACGCACGCACGCACACACGCACACACACACACACGTTCGTAAGAGAATCTGTAATAGCCTTTCCAAGTGCTTTACCAAGACGCGCGCACGCACGCACGCACGCACGCACACGCACACACACACACACACACACACACACACACACACACACACACACACACACACGCGCGCGCGCGCGCGCGCGCGCTCAAAGTTTTTTATAAAGCGAACACGTGTAGGTGCATTGTCGAAGGATTCATTTTGCGCCGTGATAAACATTGCGGCCCGCAGTTTCCTTGATGATGAGTGCGGGAGTTCTCAACTAATCTTCGAATCTTTAACACAAAAATGCTCGAAGCGACTTGTCGCGATAATCCAGACAGCTTTCAATTTACCCCCGTTTAGCCCTTCACTTTAAGAGAAAGCGATCACTCAAAACTGCCGACAAACTACTTTGTTTTAATGCAGACACAAAGCTCTCCACTTAAAGAAATATACTAATTACTCAATATTTATACTTGTAATTTTGTATTAAATATTCTGCTAGGCATAAAGAGGTCGGAGGCGGGTACGGAACCAGGTGGAGTGACACGAGGTCAGGTAATTCGCAGGCAAATGTGAACTTTCGCATAGACACGAAACCAACCTGATCTTCGTCGAAATGTGCACGAATAAACGCCGTCTGTTCAGAAGCAAAACCTTTACCGGCGGGATCACTCAATGCATGCTACGGCATTCCGCGAATGGAGATGAGTTCGCTGATGTGAAGCAAACTTAGGCAGGGCCTCTTGCCTTGTCGCTTAAAAACAAGTTAAGTGTTACAAATCCGAGTCCTTGGTGCACTGACCCACATTGAAAAAAAAAAAACATCTCTGGCCTCGGACAGAACCCCGATTCGAGAGGCAGAACGGGTGCTACAAATTAGTCCGGACGGGGCCGTCAATTTCACAACTGAAAACATAGGCCCGGCGAAGAAGTTTAGGGCCAGCAGTCATCTGGCTGCCATGACGTCACACCGCGCGTCAACGCATCGCTTTTCGCGAAACTGCCAACAAGTAGCAGCGCGCCGCAAATAATAACGGGGCTCGTTTCCGAAGCCAGCAAAACGATACGTCTCCCTCCTATTTTCCGCGATGTACGCTGCCGAGAAACAGCGCGAAAGACAAAAAACGAAACAAGCAAAAACGAAACTATGGCGACTGGAGCGCGCCATACATTCCGAAACAACCGAGCGGCCGACCGAAGCGGCGATCTATATGAAAGAAAAAGCGAGCGACTGAAGCGGGCGGTAATGGAGAGGCGCAACAACACAAGTTCATTACAGCCTGTTTCTCTCTCCTTAGTGCAAGGCCTTGTTGTGTGCAGAGCCTCTCCCCTTTTCCGGGGGCAGATGCCGGGCGGTCAAATGGGTTCTTCCCTTCAAATCAGGGAAAGTGAGGCGCCAGACATCGCCACTATAGGCGCTCGGCCACGGGACCTGGGGAAGAGCAGGCGGCCGGGAAAAAAAGGGGAAAGCACCGAAAAAAAAAGGGAACGGCGGGCCGGAAACCGAACAGCGCGCGAGTGCGCAACAGAGAAGAAGCCAGCCGGAGCAGACAGAGCGTATGCGCGCGCCGCGGGTTCAGCGTAATGATCGTTACGTGGTTCGTTAATCATCGTTAGGCCTAATTTGCCCCCTCGCACTCCCCAGCTTCCCTGCTTCTTGCTCCCTTTTCTCCCTCCGTAGTCCGCACCGTCCCCTATACCCGAGAGAAAGCCCCCTTTCCACCTCCCCTTTTTTTCCTCGGAGCCAGCCGATGGCCCGAGACGCCTTCTCACATTCAATAGGAAAAATCCCGTGTACGAAACGGAGGCTCGCTTAATGTGCCGCTCAGCAAGCTATATCCGTGAAAAGGAAGGGCGGCTGGCGCGCAAAGTGCGAGGATCGTTCGTTTGGGCGCAAAGCTCGCTGAAGCCAAACGCGTCGAAAAAAGAAAAAACGAGTTCGCCGAATGGTCTAAAAGTCGACGCCATCGCTTGCTCGTCTTGTTCCCCTCGGCTGTTCACTGTAGTACGCGCGCTCTTTTTCTTTAAGATCGCTCCTTTATAAGAGCGGCCTATACACTTCTTATAGATTCTATTGGCTTTCGGCACATATTTCCTTTTGTCTATTCATAGTCCATAAACTACCTATAGACAAATGTTACTAAAAGTGTATGGCCATAAATCTATAGATTGTCTATAGACTGTATATAGGGTTTGTATTGCCTACAGACTTGTCTACAAGATTTGTCTATAGAAAGTCTATAGACTTAATAGACAAAAGTGTATGGACAGTCTATAGACTAGCTAGCGGGGTTTGTATTGCCTAAAGACTTGTGTACAGGATTTGTCTATAGACTTAATAGATTAAAGTCTATGGACAGTCTATTGACTATCTAATAGGGTTTGTAGTGCCTATAGACTGTCTACATGATTTGTCTATAGAAAGTCTATATACTTAATAGACAAAAGTCTATGGACAGTCTATAGACTATAGAGATTTTTGTAAGGGCTCCACGCAGTGACGCGATTACTGCACACAGAACGGTATTATGCACGCTGAGCAGAGTATGTGTATATGAACGAGGCAAATCGCGTGAATTAACGCGCGCGACCACAGTGCAATGGGGGTCGAGCATTCGTTGAAGTTAAAGCCGCTGCGCAGACCGCAGAAGCCGTAGGATCTCTGGAGTCTCCCGAACCTGCTTTTATTCGTGTTTGTTTCAGCTAACGACCTTTATTATGACGAGCGCTTGGAATTCTAGCTATGCTTGTTCCGAAACACGACCCACTGAAACCAGAGCCGACGTGGTGGTTCGGTGGCTGCCGGCTTGTTGCTATACTGACCACGACGTCGCGGGTTCGATCCCGCCATGTCCATGGAAGCGAAACTGCCGAGGTTGTACAGAGGTTCCGGAACACGTTAAAAAGCTCCAGAGCTCCATGGTAGCAATTAATCCGGGGCACTCCATCACGGTGTGCTAAGTACACACACCCCCGGCTACGGCACCTAAAATGCTATTAACTCAAAACCCAAGCAACCAGCTAACGAGTGCAAAATCACTAAAACGCTCGTCACAATCAACCAAAACGCACTCGCAAAAACTGCAATCGTTACTAAGGAATGTGTTTGTGTAAATAATGTATATAGTATATTTATTTTGCATTTATAGTGTTCACTTTTAATGTTTTTATGCAGTGTATATTTATTTTATGTAGTGTACTATTTACCTCCCACCATGTCTTTCTTCTGTCCCCTCACCTCTTTTATTTCATTTCTCCCACCTGCCTGCTATCCTTTCTTTCCGCTGCCCCAGCTCAGGTGCCGCCGCACGTGATGGCAGATGCCGGGGCTAGCAAAAATCTTTTACCTTCCTTTTACGTTATTTTAAATAAACCACTACCACCACCACTAAGGAATGTGATTCGTTTAGCTCGTTTCTCCACACAGCATCACCGACGTACCAAAATGGCAGTACGGCCTGCTTCTCGAATGGTTTAACCACACACCCCTACAGCTAGGCTGCTCATCGATACGACATCGGGACCGCGGTATATCCACGCTTAATTAAACAACGCACGCGTCTCAAGTACCAACCACACGCGCGTCCAGTGCTTAATCTTAATTTGATCCACGTTCCCAACCGCCATTAGCAGCGTACGCGAAGAGATGTGGGGAAGCCACCTTAACGACTACGGATGAGACTCTCCTTTCACTTCACGCATACGCGTTACGGCTATAAACCCCGCTCCCCTAACTGGGCCCTCGTGCCAGTCGCTCCGTATCAAAAATCATTATTCATCCCGCAATGCACTCCAAACACGAATACGCTTATATGGGAGCAGAAAGGGAGTAGTAAGCTGTCCTCTACCGCACTCACTTTTATCACACCCAGCAATTCTGGACAAAAGCATTCTTGAGCTGGGAAATTAGCCATTTATAAACGCAATTTTTCATATAATGCACGATTTCACTTCAACAATCAATGTATCTGCATATCACCCGACGGCACTCTTGTATTTTTTTTTCTACTCACGTTTTTGCTATCGCCAAAAGCGTTCTCCACTGGTTTTCTATGGCAGTCTTAACTGTTCGATGCGGTCGATGGAAACTATTCAAAGGAAAGATTTTGCTACATATAAGAATAATGGTTCATGGGGTTTAACGTCCCAAAGCGACTCAGGCTATGAGAGACGCCGTAGTGAAGGGCTCCGGGAATTTCGACCACCTGGGGTTCTTTAACGTGCACTGACAATTACCTTCAATATTTCCATAACGTGTCTTACAATTTTCCAATTTCAAATATTTTGCCCGAGAAAGCGGGACTGCAAAAGGAAGTGCGTTCGAGGACCGCTTAGTCCCTTTTTGCTCCTTTCTCTTTAGAACCTATAACAGCTCTGTCCGTCTTACTGTGGTGAACTAAATGAATAATAATAATAATAATAATAATAATAATAATAATAATAATAATAATAATAATAATAATAATAATAATAATAATAATAATAATTGGTTTTGGGGAAGGAAATGGCCCAGTATCTGTCTCATATATCGTTGGACACGAGAACCGTGCCGTAAAGGAAGGGATAAAGGAGGGAGTGAAAGAAGAAAGGAAGAGAGAGGTGCCGTAGTGGAGGGCTCCGGAGTAATTGCGACCACCTGGGTATCTTTAACGTGCACTGACAATTACCTTCAATATTTCCATAACGTGTCTTACAATTTTCCACTTTTCAAAATTTTTGCCCGAGAAAGTGGGACTTTAAAAGGAAGTGCGTTCGAGGACAGCTTAGTTCCTTTTTGCTCCTTTCTCTTTAGAACGTATAACAGCTCTGTCCGTCTTACTGTCGTGAACTAAACGAATAATAATAATAATAATAATAATAATAATAATAATAATAATAATTGGTTTTTTGGGGAAAGGAAATGGCGCAGTATCTGTCTTATATATCGTTGGACACCTGAACCGCGCCTGAAGGGAAGGGATAAAGGAGCGAGCGAAAGAAGAAAGGAAGAGAGAGGTGCCGTAGTGGAGGGCTCCGGAATAATTTCGACCACCTGGGGATCTTTAACGCGCACTGACATCGCACAGCACACGGGCGCCTTAGCGTTTTCCCCCCATAAAAACGCAGCCGCCGCGGTCGGGTTCGAACCCGAGAACTCCGGATTGGTAGCCGAGCGCCCTAAGCACTGAGCCACCGCGGCGGGGAAATAAACGAAGGCAAATGTAATTTTCTCCCAATGCGTTTCGTGCGTTTGACGGATCGACCTTGTGCAAAAAAGCGTGCCGACGGACTTCCCCCACACATAGCACAGCTTTCGCTCGAAGCGTTTTGAACATACCGCAGGGCGAGCGCTACAGGGAAGTATCAAACTAAAATATCAAACTAGGCATCAAACACGAATGGGAGGGATCAAAGAGAAAAAAAGCCACGCTCTCTGGCATGTGCCATCGTTCGAAGTGCATAGTCGGGCATCCATCCAGGTCAATTAGATCTTCGGAAAAGCTTGCCTGCGAATTTTCGCATAAAAAAAGGAAAGAAAGAAGAAACAGTGAAAGACGAGGATTACGAGGAAACTTTGCCTAAGAGAAATGTGGGGGCGCTTAATTATCATTATACGCGGAGGTAATGCGTTAGCTGTAGGTATATTATCCTTGGTTTTATTTGATTTTCTACAACACTTTTTCTTCTCTTCACATTTTCTTATTGATGCGCCTGTTAAACATGACAAGAACACTGCTTATTTGGGGGAAGGGGGGTATATTCACGTGACGTCACGGGCGCCATTTTGTTGTCCAGCGTGTAGCTTCACCAGTACAGGAGGCGATAATCCCATTAGGCACGCCCGCAGCCTTTCGCAGCGCTCCACAGACAATGAAATGACGGCCGCTGTGAAGTCAGTGAACACTCCCTATACGATCCCCCCCCCCCCCCCTTTTTGTATACACTGCGCATGCGCGTTGGCGGCACAGCGGTATACGGTAACGCTATGCTAAAACACTCTTGTTGACACGGCCCCCGTCGACTGCCGCAAAAGCACCGTGCTCTCTTATCGTCGTACAGAAACTTCGTTGATTCAGTACACCCGTACCAAAGAGTCGGTCGCCTGCCTGGCGGAACACGCCAGCAGCCCTGCGCTTATTGCGAAAAAAAGAAACAAAAAAAGAAAACCGAAGACAGAGCCAGCACCTGGCCGTCGCGTTCCGTGGTCGGCGCCGTTCGATGACGCGAACAACGAGTCGCGTAGGCGCGCACGCCTGGCGGGTCTCCAAGGCAAACACGGGGACCTCCTCCTATGCCACGGAGGCAGCGGTGCACAGTCACGATGACAGCTTCGCATGGCGGACGGAAGGAAACAGCGCGGAGGCCGAGTCGGCATGCGACGAGTCTGCTGAAACGAGCTCTGTTGACACCACGACCGAGGGCTGCGCGGTACTGGGGCACACAATATATATATATATATATATATATATATATATATATATATATATATATATATATATATATATATATATATATATATATATATATATATATATATATATATATTGTGCGTATATATATATATATACGCACACACGATGCGAGCAGCGAAAGATGTGACAGCGGTCCTTGCACGACAAATGGGAGAAAAGGGAGAGAGGCACGATTCGCCCACAAACTGCCGGGTACGTACTGCCTATAGAAAGGTGGCGAAAAAGTTCAGGCTGCAAGCAATTCGGGGACTGTACACGCTTCACGGTTAGTGAAATCAAGTATTGGGTTCATTGTCTTTTTATAGGATTGCGGCAGTAGTACGGTCTGCTACAATCGATGATCACGTGGTTACGCGAACACGAGTACGCCTATATGGGAGTGAGAAGTGAGTAAGTTGTCCTCGGGTACAGTCAATTTTAGAAAAGGGAGAGTTATACGCTCCAAATAGAAAGACGTAAGGTGTGCTAGGGCCTGTACATTCCATTTTATAAAATGGCGTATGATACGCTCTAAGCAGAAAGGAGTAATAAAGGGAGTAAGGTGTCCTCCAGTACAGTCCATTTTATAAAAGCGGGTATGCTACGCTCTAAACAGAAAGGAGTAATGAAGGGAGTAAGCTCTCCTCTAGCCGCTTCCTTTTACAAGGAGGAGTTCGCGAAGTGACCGTTTACTCCCTTCCTACACTCATATAGGCATGTTGATGTTTAGAGTGTAGAGGACAGCTTACTCCTTTTCTACTCCTCTCTGTTCCGAGTGGAGGGAAACATAATAAAAAAAAGTGAATAGCGTAGGGAATACAGCTTAGCCCCGAACAATGAACAACGGACATGACAGGGCGCATTACTTTAACATTATCTTCTGGGCTTATATTCTACAGAGGCAACTTTAGCAAACCGCGTCAATTGCCCGGGTTCGGTACAAGGCGAGGGATTACCAGCGGCAAGAAAAGGCAAATTGAGGGATTCGGAAAGTTGACCTCACAAAACGAGGCCACAGGGTAACCGAAATCGTCCTATACCGAGGCGAATCGAAAATGCTGCCCACATATATCTCAAGAGCAGATCTGATTCAGCAGACAGCATTTACGCCCCGGCAAAGCACTGGACCGCGGTTCTTGCGACACTGTCCCCTCGGCTGTGGCATCCGCAGAGAGAGCACACAAGACGCGCGAGGTCATCGCAAGCTCATTACGCCCATCAAGAGGCCGCAAGAATACAACGCTCGCCATGACGGACTGCAGCCGATGCAGGAAAAGCGCTGAAGCCGCACAGTCTTCCGCTCAGTCGCATTTATAAGCATAAAAAGGACAGAATAGCGGCTAACCTGCCGTTATAAATATGGTCTGTAGAAAGTCTACAGCCTTCTTGAAGACTCCATTGCCCTTACTTATATATATATATATATATATATATATATATATATATATATATATATATATATATATATATATATATATATATATATATATATATATATGTGTGTGTGTGTGTGTGTATATATATATCCATAGTCTACTGACATTCTATAGGTAAAACTCTACTAAACGTGTATGGCCATAAATCTGTAGATTGTCTACAGACCGTCTATAGGATTTGTATTGTATATAGCCTATTCCCTAGGATTTGCAGATACACAGTCTATAGACTTTATAGACAAGTCTATGGACAGCCTACAGGCTGTTTAAAGAAAATGTTGGCAAGCGCGAAGCGCTCCGTTCGGACGACACATGAAAACGATACCGTGCAACTAAAGCGAGCGCACCCGCCGCGGTGGCTCAGTGGTTATAGGGCGCTCGACTACTGATCCGGAGTTCCCGGGTTCGAACCCGGCCGCGGCGGCTGCGTTTTTATGGAGGCAAAACGCTAAGGCGCCCGTGTGCTGTGCGATGTCAGCGCACGTTAAAGCTCCCCAGGTGGTCGAAATTATTCCGGAGCCCTCCACTACGGCACCTCTCTCTTCCTTTCTTCTTTCACTCCCTCCTTTATCCCTTCCCTTACGGCGCGGTTCAGGTGTCCGCCGATATGTGAGACAGATACTGCGCCATTTTCTTTTCCCAAAAAACCAATTATTATTATTAACTAAAGCGACGCTCTTCGCGAGCGACACAGCGCAAAGGACCCTACAATTCCAACGCACAGCGAAGGTTAGGGTCCGAAACCGGCCCTATATTGAGCCCTCGGCGTCGTTGCGCGCAGTGTACAACCGCATGGCGTCATAAAGTGTGGCCGGAAGGCATACGTGTTCACGTGCAGCTAGCTGATAAAGGAGAACAATAGAAAAATACAAAAAGAAAACGGCTGGAGACTACTGGAGACATGATGCGCGCGTACGCGCGTTTTGTGTTCTCGAAAAAAAAAATGTCGAGGACGCCGATGTACGATAAGCACCCCTCATGTTATGTCCCTCGTGGACCTTTGAGGAACAAATAAATAAATAAATAAAAGCAGCGCGGTACAAAAAGCTGAACGACGACGAGTGAGTTGTTGGTTCGGTGTCTCGCCAGCGACTACCGGCAGTCAGCCGTCTAGGAGGAGACCGGTATATATATATATATATATATATATATATATATATATATATATATATATATATATATATATATATATATATATATACGCTGAGACAAGCGCCGATAGAACGAATCCCTTGCACGCATAGAACGATCAAAAAGCACGCGAGATCGCAGGAGCAAAACGCGCCGTCTCGTTTCCCCTTTTTCCCCACCGCTATCCTTTTTTTTTAGATATACCCTGTCAAAACATGCAGCAACCCCCGCTTCCCTTTTGAAAACATGTGCCGTTCCCTCCTCGGCAGATAACGCGACTACAGAAGCCAGAATAATGTTATATACCCGACAACAACAGACAAAAAAGGGAAGGCTGCAGAAACCGCATTTCCCAGGTGGGGAAGTGGATGGTATACGGCGCCTACCTTTTTTTCCCTATGTACCTTTCGCAGAAACGCGGGCAGGAACAAAGAACAAGGAAGATTTTTTTTTTTCATTTCGAGAAGCGACTTTGAGGGGCGGTATACAGTGTTGCAAAGCGACTCCGCCTAGCTGCCGACCCCTCTGTTCCCAAACGTTTTTAGCTGCTCCTTTTCTCCCCAATTTATATATGGCGCAGCCGCGGAACGAGGGAGAAAACGGCGGAGGTTGGGGAAGGGAGTGGAGGTACGATCCACACAAGTGCAGATACAAACGACACAAGGCAGAGTAACACACGTACAGCTGGGGAGAGTTTTAAAAGACAGAGAAAAAAATGTGGCGGGGTCTTAACATAACATATATATGCTGTGAGCGCCGACAGACTGGGCCGTACTGTAGATAGGCGAGCCGTGTGTACACCTTGTCTCGCGTTGATGGAGACCCGCGTGGTCCCCCCAAAAAAAGCCAAATCCACGGTTTGATTAATAAAGCACCCACATACATCGGTGGAGCGTATAGCGTCACCACGACACAACACGCCGCACAGCACTTCCTCGATCGCCCACCTATTCCCCCGGCCGTATATACCTTGTCTCGAGGGGCCGGATATTCCGCGAACTTACACACAACGCAAACATTCGCCAATGCGGCGGGGTTTTCATCAAGTTTGCAAAGAGCGATATCGAGAAAAAAAAATAACCACGCGAAAAAAGAAACGAAGTCAAGGTGGGGGAGAGGTGAAGGAGGAACGGGAAAAACTGCGACCGTTCCCGCGGGTGCATCGGCGCGCAGGGGTGGGAAACGAGACGTGAGAAGGAAAAAAATAGGGAAGGAAAGGCGAGAGCGACAGAACGCGATACAATTGGGAAGGAAAACAAAAAAGAAACGAGGGAGGGAACAAAGAAAGACAAAAGCGGGACAGTAGAGTTCAGCAGCGCCGGCGCATTTCCCGAATCAAATGAACGTTTCATGGCGGAGAATTAAGCGACTGAAAGCGACCGTAAGACAGGACCACCTGCCAGCGCCACACGCGAGGTCCTTATTCTCTCCCCTTTTCCCCGTTCCCTTCCCTATATATACCTGGCCGCGGGCGCGTCGCGTGTACTGTATGTATACCTGCTGGTTCGAGAAAAGTCCCGGATTAAAGAACGACTGAAACAAGGAAAAAAAAACAGGAAAAAGGGGAATTGGGGAAACGCAAGCAAGAAAGACGAGCTTGGGGTCCGGTCAGTGCTACAGGGGGGCGGGGGGGGGGGGGTAAAACACGCTGCCCAAGGAGCCAATACGGCCGCCCCCGCCCCCCTCCCCCCCTCGGCCGTGATAGGAACCAGCGCCCCCACTCCCGACGTGTACTTCATTCCGGAGCATTAAAAACACGCGTCTGGGACAGCGAACCGGCCAGGGAAAGAACAAAAAACTGCGGAGCAGCGCGGGAATGGGGATAAAAGGAGGCGGAGAGCGGAAGGCTAGTTTCCTTCTCCTCCTCTTCTCCCCCAAAAAAGGGGAGAGAGCGGCGACCCGCAAGGAATCCCCGTCGACGACGTAATAACGCGGCCCATATTTAATGCATGCACGAAGGGCGCCGCGCTGCAGCGGACTGGAGGGAAGAAAAATGGCGTTTTCCTTACAGGGAAGCCGGTGTCGCCGACCGACACGATCCTTGTCCCTTTGCTCCCTTTAAATCTCGCGCCGTTTGTGTTTGCGAGTTTCCCGCACGCGCCTGACCAGAGCGTGTCTTTTCTTGCAATCCGACTAATCCGAGCTGTAGCAGACGTTCTTCGCGGCAGTCTGCGCACGGCACGCGCCATTGATTCTGGAGGAGTGCCTTGTATTCATAAGTCGGATAGGATACGTAAACGATTCTCGTGCGCTAATCCAGACAGGATTAATACCCCCATCACACGGAATTCCCGGAAGGCCTTTCCAGCGAAGGTTCCTCTCTTCACCAAAGGACCGAAAGCTCAGAGGAACAGCGACGCAGCTACACGGTGCAGCTTAAAGGTGAGCAACAGTCGCTGAGGCTTAGCACCCGCTGCTGTGCATGAGGTGGGTGAAGCGAGTGTTTGAACTATTCATTCGTTTAGCTCAAACAATTTTTTATTCTTATTGCTTCCTTGAAAGAGGCTGGAACCGCTACCCTCACCAGCAGCAGCAGGATTTGTGTACTGCCGCGGGAAAAATACCGGGAACAGAAAAAAGACAATGACATTCCACGCTTAATTACGCTCAATTCCTACGGGGGTGGCAGATTAACTGCGATCGCTCCACCGCGCTACGCCGACTACTCCTCCCTCACACCCGTTCCATGAGAGCGCGGACTCCACACATCAAGGCCCACTTCCGGGCACCCAATGCTTGGATAAACATTCTCGCTGGATAGATGACGAACGTGACTTTTTTTTTCTTTGCTTGCCATGTAGCGTAACGCCAAAGACAACTCCCAGCACCGTTTAACGCGCACACAGCCGTACTTACAGCCGCATCCCTAAGAAATAGGGAAAGTCAGGGGGAAAATAGGAATAACCTTATACGCGTGGAAAAGCAATGTCGCGCCACCGTTACAACCTACCGCGCACCGAGAGTCTACACAGTGCGAGGAAGTTTCGCTCCCGTGGCATGTTCCAAATAACGTATATAGTCAACGGTATACTCATAAGGCGCGACGAGGGATCGGCGCTGCGTTTGAGCATAATAATAATAATAATAATAATAATAATAATAATAATAATAATAATAATAATAATAATAATAATAATAATAATAATAATAATAATTGATTTTTGTGGGAAAGGAAATGGCGCAGTATCTGTCTCATATATCGTTGGACACCTGAACCGCGCCGTAAGGGAAGGGATAAAGGAGGGAGTGAAAGAATAAAGGAAGAAAGAGGTGCCGTAGTGGAGGGCTCCGGAATAATTTCGACCACCCGGGGATCTTTAACGTGCGCTGACATCGCACAGCACACGGGCGCCTTAGCGTTTTTCCTCCATAAAAACGCAGCCGCCGCGGTCGGGTTCGAACCCGGGAACTTGAACACCGGGAGAGAGAGGGCCTTCACACGCCACCTCTGCTCACCGCAGACTGACAAGCAGGATGACGTCCATCGCCGCTAGGGGCATGACAGCTGCGACCGCAGTATACATGCATAACGAACAGCAAGTGTGCCCCGTTCGATAGAGAATGTATGAATAACGGCGACGCAGAGGACTGCTGCGAGTGACAACTTCGTGACGAAGATGAATTTAGTCGCGTCAGCAAATGTCGACGCTGCAGTTGCGGGGAACGTGCTGCTATACGACGCGGCCCATGTCGGTGCGGCCTCTCCTTTGCACCGGTAGGTTTTCGAACCTGCCTTTTTTTTTCTCGCGATTGTGCCGGTCACGTGTTACGCTGCGGCAGGAGATTCGCTTAACTACCCATGCCAGAGGGCCAAACATGCGAGCAACAGTGTAAGCCGGACGGAAAAGCGCCAGTAGAATACACTACCTCCGCATAGTAGATCAGTGGCAGGACACAACTCAAGCCTGCAGTGAAGCTCCGCCAACATTCAGGACCGCCGCACATAGTTCCTCCGCGACAAAAGAGTAGTCCGTCGTTAAAACTTTTTTTTTTGATGCCTGAAGAAGAAGCTAAGCACCAGGCGAAACTATGTGCTCAAGAATTTGGATGCCTCTGGCTTGTTGGACACAGTTTAACATTAAGAAGCTGATTTCGCTTACTGTTGTGATTGGTCAGCGGAGTGATACAGTACGCCAAAAACTATGGCTCACTGTCACGCGTACCAACTGCTGCAGGTATATAGTAGCGGTGTATATAATAATGAGTAACGAATATTTACACTTAAACGTATCAAGATGTACTATCTGGAGAGAAAGAAAGAAAGAAAAAGCAGGAAAGAAAGAAGGAAAGAAACAAAGAAGGAAGGAAGGAAAGAAAGAAATGGAAGCAAGAAAGAAAGGCTGAAGTGGCAATAAAAAAAAGACGGGAAGAAAGAAACAGATAGAAAAAAGGCATGGAGATAAATAAATAAGCCAAGGAAAAAAAGCCCACCCGTGTGCATGCAAAAGTCGTACACGTCTCGCAGCCAGGAAACCTCAACTTGGCAGGCTTCAGAAAATAACCAGAACCGGCATAGGTTAAGTACACTAACCACGGGGTGAGCTTAGATATATAGTTCCTGACCCCGTCATAGGTGTGCGCCGTATTGAACACGGCCGCGGGAGAAGATCAATTATTCCACAGCCAATTCGTCCCGCGACCAAACCCTCGGAATATGTCGGCACCGCGTCCGTCAGCACGGAAAACGAAACTGCTGGCGGAGAGAAGATGAAGAAAAGAAAAAAGAAAACCAGCAGCTCGGCGGTTCCCAATCAAGTCAAGACGGAACGGAACCGAACGATGGGGCTGGCAGCGCACGCGAAAAAAAAAGTATCACTCTCTCCTCGTTACACGTATGCTTCGCCAACTTCGAACGTCCAAAACCTTAATTTGCTTCTTTATTTGCTCCTCCCTTTTTGACGAGAAGCGGGATCTCAGCCGCGGCTCTTTCATTTGAGGCCCCGCCAACCACCGACACACCAGCCGCACTGTATCTGCGCACCTTCTCATAAGAGGCCGCCGAAAGGACTCGAAAGAAGCCACAAGGCTCTATCCATCTTAGATAAAAGAGCGCGCGCATCGGTTCAAGGCGTACAGCGCAACTCTTCTTCAAGTGGCTCCGCGGTAAAGTCGGCGTCTCGCCCGACGTGGAGACGGCGAGCAAAAAAATTAAAAATAAATACAATAAAAAAGGCAGGCGAAAGTGACGACGAATAGAGGTATCTACAGGGCACGTCTGCCACTGCGCGCTTCGTAAGAGGAGGAACCCGTAATGACGAACGAAGACGGAGTCAAAGTCACTATATACCGCCAGCAGCAAAGGAGCGAGGCGCGCACTGTACCTATATACGTGAGGCGAGTTTCTGCGACGTTGGTGTTCGCCTCACGTCCTCATTTCAGCCGGCGCTCGCTATGCGCAGAATTCGCGATGGATACGCGTTCGAACAGAAGAGGCCTGTACTTGTGCGAACGCGAGATCGGAGCTTTAAAAACCTGCAGGAAAAAAAAAAAACTGGGGAAAAAAAAAATCCCTCGCCGCCCGTCTCTTCCTCATCACACTTCTGTTTCCCTTTTCGCTCGCTTCTCTATATAGGTTCCTCTTCGAGTTAAATGAAATAAGGGAACCGGATGTTTTTTGTTTTCTTTACGGCGTGAGAGTATACCACGAATCCACGGCAGAGAAAAAATAGGGAAACATAAAGGGGAACGGTCGAAGAGAGCCTCCGAAACTTCGCGGGAGAAATGGCAAATTGACGTCGTCTACGGGAACGCGCGTGGGACTTTGCAACACGGCAACAGATGCCATTTCCGACACGCTGTTTGCAGGGCCCTTCGGCGGGCTTCACAACACACATCGCCGGACAGCGAGAAGAGGAAAGTCCGAGTGATATTGAGGGGGGGAGGGGGGGGGGGGGGGGACTGCGCCGTATAGAAGCGGCAACGAGGTTCTTTGAAGAAGCCGGCAGGAAGCATCGTCCCAGCGATGGACCTTTTTTTTTCGCTCGCGAGCTGAAAATTACGAAATGCTGAGCGGCCCCGAAAAGACGGAAGAAAGCGTCGTCTGAACGAGCATATATATATATATATATATATACTTCCGTTTTATTTTCATCGCGCCCAGCTTTACGAGTCGCCGCTCATGTAGAATGGTGAGCGCTTTCGGAACGTATATATACGAAAGACGTATAGGCGCCTTTTGAGCTTATTGTTTACAACGCCAGACAATGCGCGTTTCCGTTCGAATCGACACCTCATAGCGATTTTGACACCGATTCGACTCGATTTCGAGCAGTTCGACCGACGTTAAAGTAATGGCACATGGGCCTATGAACGAACGTTCCGTCCAGATTACAAAAAACCGACACAAGGTCCTCGAGGTGGTACTATAGCGTTAATTACGCTATCAGGCCTCGCCATTTCAATCTCGGGACAGTGAAAGGCAATGCGAGACACCGCGGAGTGGCTGAAAAGTAGTCCTTTCAACGGAGTTATTAAGATGGCCCAGGATCACAAGAATAACAACGTGTTATTCGCCCACGAGAACAAAATCGACGAGATGAATCCTTCCACTGAACAGCTGGTGACACTGGTGACAGCTGGTGACACGACATGAACAATGACGCTGTTTTGTTTGCGTCAAAAAAGGTACAGCATAAATATCGTTTTAATAAAGAGCAATAAACAACAACAAAACAAATAGCGCTAAGATGGCCGCTATAACAGAGCCGTCTGAAAGCAATGAACACTTTATCCAGCACGGTAACCATCGTACTTATTAATAAGCCTGTTAGTAGTTCACTCAAAATAACTTCACCACGCATGAAATTTGCATATTAATTGTCTTGCGCTGACACAGTTTGATTACCCCAGGTGGACGACATTTCCGGAGCCCTCCACTACGGCGTCCCTCATAGCCTGAGTCGATCTGGGACGCTAAACCCCGAGAAACCAAACTAAAAATCCAGTATGCCAAAACGCAGTCCCGGAGGTGCAGACTTATGAAATTTCACTGCCTCAGCTAACACAAGTTCCCATAACTCTCTGGTTTACACTGAGCACACGTCTGTATTGTTAGCCTCTACGATTCGGCCACCTCGAGGTGGCACGCCCCTTCCCCACCCCTACAGCGCTCTTTGCAGCACAAGCAGCCCGAGCATAAGGACCATCGAGGAGATTTAGTAGTCGCCAAATTACAACGCCATCAAATGGCAATGAGCGAATGCAGCCCCACATTTTATCTACATCGTTGTGGCATCGCAGCGCACGATTCAGAACTTAGCACAGCCAGTAGCTGCATGCACAAGCGAAAGGCGTTCAGCGATGTTTCCAGCAACGCGCACGGGGGTCCTCTTGAGTCGTGACAGTGCAGAGCGGGCAAAAAGTTATAACGGCGAAGAGAAAGCGACCCCCCAGACAGTCCCAAAACAATCCTGGTAGATTTCTTACCGCAGCGAATCTTACAGAACCAGGAACAGTGAGAGAAACAGGTAGCTTAGACCAGAGTGATATTTACACGTTGCTTGGAGAGCTCGGAGCGGTTACAAAACGGCGCCTCACAATCCCCCGAACGATGTGCCCGCCCACGTGCACGTTCGCCGCGGCGTGTGTTTCGCACCGAGCTAAGTTCTCAAAGAAGCCGTTCGGGGTCTTGAAAGGCCCGTTTCTTTCGTTCACTTTGAGAGACAGCGCATCGTCTCGTAAAAAGGGGGGGGCCCGTAAACAGCAACCGTGTTTCCGCGCTCCAATGAGACGGCTCAGCACAGTGCGAGCGTGCTCGTGAGGGGCCGACGCGGCGGCTATAACAACACGGGCCCGTATAATGCCACTCTGACCTGATGACAGAGGTAATCAGTACGAATTACGTCGTTCTTGCAGCGCCCCCTTTTATGGCCCGCCGTATACACGCACGATGCAGTTGCCTTGGCCCACCCCGTAAATCTCCGTTGTTCGCGAGCGGCAAAGCAGGGCAGGCATTGCCGCTGACGCAGCGGTAATGGCCGCCACGCGAATGACTCACGCACGCGCGAGAAAAAAAAGCGGGTCGAGGGTGAGACACAACGCTCGCTGCGGCAGCTAGTGCGCGCGCGCTGAGAACAGTCTCCGCGCAATGCTCTCTTCCGCCAATGATTTTTGGTTAACTTTAGTGTCAAAAGAGGGCGCTGTAAACGTGACGTGATGTATGGTTTTTGCGTGCCGTAGAATTAATATGGTAATTAAACATTCATTAAGTTCGCAGATAGAAAAACAAACAAACATGCAGCTGGACGAGAACTGCGAGTTTAACCAGCGCATAACGCAGCTTGCGAAAGATGGAGCCATAGAAGCGGCGTAACTACCCGTTAGTTAGTAATGTCCGTATCGTTCTGCTTGACAGTACTTTATAAACGAATGCCATATAGCATGCGTGTGTACATGTGCGTGTGCGTGCGTGCGGGGGGGGGGGGGGAAGGAGCGGCTCCTCCGGATTTATAGTTTCGACCACCTGGGGTTCATTAACGTGCACCGAATTCTCAGTACACAAATCGGCGTTCTTTTAAATTCGTCGCAATCGAAATCGGGGGCGCCGGAACAGGGCACCGAACTCTGGACCTCGTGTTCAGCTGTTCGACGGCCGTATGACTGTCGCTACTAAGGTATACACTCTAAGCCAAAAGTGGGCAAAATAGCACCGCTCAGTCCTCGCACAAACAAACTATATAGTGCGTGAGGAGACTGAGGCTCGTGTTTATTTGCAATTA